>NW_010522424.1:115180-147929 GCF_000687285.1 Phaethon lepturus
AACTTGGGTGTGCGTTAGTAACAGACTCATTTTGTAAGAGAAGAGAGCAAAACCTTTATCCAGAAGGTCGTATGACCGTAGCCCTGTATAAGCACTCTCTGATAGCTCTGGTGAGTTACAAGGGTTATTTTTGAGAAGGAATGTGCATGGCTGGAGTAAAATGAAGTGCCATTAATGATGCCCCTTTTATGAGAACGTTACCCTGCAACAAGGTCACCCTGAGTTAACTGTGCTTACGTCTGAACTCTTCCTGTGATTTCAGATTCCAGCGGGGCGACTACCACATTGATGTCTGCATCAATGACTACCTGGATGTGTTCTGCCCTCACTATGAAGACTCAGTGCCGGAAGATAAGACCGAACGCTATGTGCTGTACATGGTGAACTTTGATGGCTACAGCTCCTGCGATCACACCTCCAAAGGGTTCAAGAGGTGGGAGTGTAATCGGCCGCATTCCCCGAATGGACCATTGAAGTTCTCGGAAAAGTTCCAGCTCTTCACGCCCTTCTCACTAGGATTTGAGTTCAGGCCAGGCCGGGAATATTTCTACATCTGTGAGTACATAGAGATTTACCACTGTTGCACAGCAGGCACAAGAAACCCAGCTAATTTTTCACCTATGCTCTGTGGAAATACAGAGGGCCAAGCGGTGTATAGTGCAGATGTCTCACAGTGAATGCAGGCTTAACTATCCCCAGACACATTAGCTAGGAATCTAGCTAGTGAAAATGATATTAAATCACAGCTTCTTTCCTCACATGAAGTAGCATGTCAGCCTGTTCACTGAACCATGGCTGACTTCTAAAGCAAAATGCACTATTAACGCTTATTCCAGCACTTGGAGGTAGAGGAGGAGGAAGAGGGGGCAAGAAGAGTAGGATGGAAGCTGTCCCCAAATATGAGGAAAAATAATTAATCCTGTGCATGTGAAATTCCTGGATTTTCTTATTTGCTCAGATGATATACTCCTGTCTCTGTAATATTTATCCCCCAAGAAGTGAGGTCTGTGTAGTTTGTAAGTAGTGTGGCTGCTGATGTCAGTACTCCAGCGGCATTTAAAGTTGTAATTTCTTAGCGTAAATACTCTCAATCATCAAGCCAAGTGGCTCCTTTTTTCTTCCTTCCTTTTTGTCCCCCATTTTTTCTTGGACGAGCTGTTTCTGTCGGCGTGGACAATGGGGGCTGCCGTGGGAGCAGGCAGCGCGCGGGGGAGCGTGGATGGGCTCACACACCTTCACGCCAGCTCCCCAAAGCAATGGGGAGCACCCTCCCAGAGCTCTGCACCCTCTTCCACGGAGGCCTGCATCAGGGCTGCTCTGGGCACCCCGAGGAGGAGCAGGATAACGTCTGGGACTGAGGAAGTAGAAACATCAGGAGGTTAAAAACCAATGGCTTAAGCAATCTGATGCCCTGACCCCGCTGTGCCGTTGATGCTGCTTCAGCTGTCTCGTTTGTTTAATCCTCCAACAAAGATCTTATTTCATCAATTTGTTTTGTACCTGAATCTTCTACTCCTGACAAGTTTTGACTGCTCCAGCAATGTTTTTTTTTTTTCTGTTTTTAGTGTTAGACTAGGGAGTTGAAAGCTTTAGACAGATTGTAGACCCCAATAAATATTGCCTTTATATGTGTAGCTGGCCTTTATACTGTGAAACAGTCATTCCACCTCATTTCACCAGAGAAACTGAGTATGTATGATCCCTGTTTTTCAGCCTCATTTCTTCAGCATTGAGATTTTTCTTTTCCTTTTCTAAGTCTAGTGGGAAATGCATTCCTAGTGGAATTCCTAGTTTTCCATTAATTTCTTTTTCTTCCAGCAAATAAAAACCCCTAGTGAGTGGTCGTTCAGCATCAGAAGAACAGCGCTTTGTTCTTGTGCACAATTATATTATTACTGCACATAATAATAATAATAATAAAAATAATTTTAAAAGGCAAACTGTAATGTTACTTAAAACTTGTTTTTTAATATGGACATGAGAAACCATGTAAAGATACCAGAATTAAGTGGATAATGTTCTAGGATAAATAAATCTGTACTGTGTAGGCCCAGTCCCACTCATGTCCCTTACAAAAGCTTCCCATTAACTTCAACAGGAGTGTTGGGTCATGCAAAACTCCAGTATCAGGCTCCCTGGGAACAAGGGATTTTTTAGTGGGGTTTGGTTTTGGTTTGTTTTGGGTTTTGTTTTTTTTTTAAATTCAATTCCTGAGCATCATAAGTAAAACAAGCAGGAAGACTTAAGCTAAGGAATGCAGTCTTTGCCGTTACATGTTCACAATAACATGTAGCACAGGGATGGCATCAGTAGATGCAAGCATTAAAAAAACCCACAAAACACAACAACAAAAAATTTGTTTTCTAAATTTTAGAAAAGAGAAAGAAATATTTAATAAAGGTGAAAGCCAAACATGAAAATGAAGGAAGAAAATATGAAAAATCTCAACTTGGTCTGTCTAGCTAATAGCTTCATTGTTAGAACATAGAAAATCTGTTGAACTCTCAAGCAATGCATTATTATTCAAACAGACCCAGGTTGCTTATGCCTGGTTTTCCTCATTTGTGGTTAAATTCAATATTTCACTAAAAATCATTATGTATCTTCTATAACAGTCATTTAACTGAGTCATTTAACTGTCAAGGGCTCCCTTCAAAATAATTATTCCAAAGTGCTGTAAAATATGCAGAGCTTTATGATATTCAACTGCATTCAGATGGATTTTTCTTTTAAACGAAAGGTAAAATAGCAAAAAATGAGCAGCAAAGAGATGTTCATTTACTAGTAGCTTATTGACCTGGTATTCACTGAAATTAAATTCTTAGGCGTTTTTCAGAGAGACAAAAGCCCTTTTCCTCTCTTTCTGTAATTTAAGGGGTTTTTTGCCTTTATCCTTCACCCTGCTGAGGACAGTAACAAGGTTGGCATTGCAGCAGTTGCAGGGAAGCACTCTAAGTTAACAATTAAATGCAAACCTTCTCAGGGGAGAGTTATCAATCCTGGAATGTTTTTCTCTTAGTTTGTGCTGAAGAAACAAGATGGTGAAATGTTGTTCTTTATTTCCTCATGAAAATTGTAAGCAGGCTCTTGTCCAGGCTACGGAGACCGCCTTTGTTATCTTTCTGTACCTGCATGTTAAAGAAATTACCACTTCGCCAAGGAAGGTTTCTTTTCCTCAGCAGATCTGAAACCTTTGTCCTCTGCAGGAGAGGGGGAAGACTGACTATGTAGCATTAGTCTGGTATATTCTATTTGGGGTTACAAAATGTGTCGTGTAGTCTAGACCTCTGGAAAGAGAAGTATTAAGTGACTGATTAGGTATTTATCTTAATTACTGTCTGGTGCTTTTTTGAAAAATCCGTGCAGTTTGCCTTTTAAATATGTGACTTGCCTTTCTTCCTTCTGTTATTTTCAGAAAATGCAATAATTTGAGACCAATCACCATCTCTTTTTCTGAACTGCTGGTTTTGTAAATGCCACTTTTTGTTGTTATGACATTGCCTTCATATATATTGCTCAGATGAACTTGAATCTTCTTTCTTTGCATGTTCATTTTAGAATAGTATAAGAAAAAAATCTATCTTTCTGATACCAAATTTACATTGAAGAAGTGAATTCAACATTGCAGACGTGCAATCAACAAGTACTGATTGAGTTGACTTTCGAAAGAAGAAAAAGTTATTAAATATTGACAGAGAAATTAACTTTTATTCAGTTAGGGAGTGCACAGTGGGGAGCTGAGGAAGGTAAATGATAGATCATGACCTAGAAGTCCCAGTTTTCACTTAGTTCTTAGCAGGTGCTCACCTCAGGTTAGTGTATGTTAGCCTGAAAACAGGAAAAATAATATTACTACTGAAACAGAAGCAAATGAAATGCTGAGAAAGCAAAAACTGAATACTGGTATGACAGTGATTTTAATGTCTTTCAGAAGAGAACATAGGTTTGGGTATGCAGGTTAAGGTGGGGTATTGTGCAAGGGGAGACGAACACAAAAACAAGGAGTGGGGAGATCCTATAATGTATAATGTTATACAATTATATAATTCCAAATGAGGGTATCATTTTCGTTACTTTAACTTAATTATGGGTGTTTTATTTTTATTAAAGGGCTAAGTATTGACTAAAATACCTGCAACAACTTGGCAAATACACATCGGAGCTCTTAAAGTGAAAAATGAAGACCTGACTAGAACCAGACTGGTACAGATTACTGCAGAATCCTGACCCCAGTTTCTGAACCAAGCTCCTGTGTCAATTTAAGCTAGACCACATTGCTCTTTTCTTGAGAGCGATGTGTCTTTGGCATAGTGTCAGAGTTGTACTAACATTAAGCTGTAGCATATGCTTTTCTCTGAGTGATCAATCCAGTTATTCCATCAAAGAATTTGGTATTTGATATGATTTGTCTTTAAGAATTCTATGATGTTTTTATCATCTTATCCTCCAAGATTTTATATGTATTGTTTATGTAGTCATTTGATCACTGTGAATATTGTAATTCAACCTATGCTTATACCCTTTTCCTAGAAAGACCAGGTGGGTTTGCTCTTCTTCACAGTTGTCTTGCTGCTCTCCTGTTGTCTGTAAGATCTTGAAGGTTTTTGCTAGCTGTTAGTAGGCTTTGCATGTGATGTATTTAAACATATCTTAAGTGGTTCTTTCTCCATTCTTGCTGAGAAAAGAGCTTCTTTCATCTTATAAATATCCTGTTGTCTTACCTGTGGTTTATTTGTGTAACCTTTTTTGTTACTGTTTCTTTCTAATTTCGCATGTCTTATGCATGTGTCATTCTGCTTTTATTTCAAAATGCTTATGCTGTTTCTTTTTATCACCTTTAATGATGTGTCATTATCACTGTATCTTTGTTGTCACGGTTTATTTGCATGAAGCTTCTGATTGTAAGTTCAGGAAGCTTTTGTTGTAACCGTATTTCTCCTGACCACACCACGATAGTATGCTTTTATTATTGGAATTTAATTATGGTTATAAATAGTATTTTTAATAGTTCTAAAATTTGTGATGAAATTAAGAAACTGAGTTTGTGAAGTTTTACGTACACTTCTTCTTAATAACAACCAGCTCTCCTGTACTCCTTTTCCTCATAGAATGTATTCTCAGGGAATCTGCTATTACCTATTCCCTTGATTTTCTTAGTGTTTGCTTTTGTTCCCCATCATCGTTGTTTCTCTGTTTTTTCCTGAAATTTCTGACTCTCATCTCCTGAGGGCTTTTATTCAAATGACATTCCACCCTGACGGTCTTAGCTGCTGCTTCTATAGGAAAACTTGTGATTTTCATAATTTCGAATACAAAATTGTCTCTCTTCTGTTAGTTTGTTCCATCTCTGTGAGTTGAAGTTGTCCTCACTGTGTTCCAAAAACTGTGGAACTGTTTGAATCCTGCTGTCATTTTTCTCTAACAGCTGCCAAGTAGTTGGACCAGCTTTCTGCAACCATCTGCACACCTCTGGAGGCTTCTCTGATTCAAAAGATCTTAAGGAAAAAAAATTAGAAAAAAGTGTTTATAGTACCTCCACTTCTTTTTGTCTTACTTTTGCCTATTAATTAGGTGGTTAGCTTGTCTTACTAATAAGGCCTCTAGTTGAACTCTTGTTGAAGCAATAACAATCTCTGATGACAGTTAAGATGAACTTGTTCTCTCTTCTCCTTACTGCTTTTGTGAGTGTGTGTTTAAGTGTTGAGAGTTTATTTATCTTTCTTTAGTCTCTCCTACAATCCTCTAGTAGTTTATCTGTCCTGTGCGATTCCATGTTTCATGACCAGGTTAATTTTTGGGACGGTTACTGGCTTTTTGTCTCAAAGCTGTAAGCATAATTTAAAATTGTTACCATCAAGATGCCTCATTCCTGTTCCCTCCTTTCCACCTGTGATGCTTGCAGTAGATCCTGTACTGAAATGCTTTCTCCAGGTGGCCATTTCTCAGCTGGGGGAGGACGCAAAACCACCGCTGCTTGGTGGTGGTGGTGGAGGTAAGGTTTTTTGGTTATTAATGAAGAACTATTGACAGAGTTTAAAAGTCTAACTCACAGGGAGGAACTGTACGTATCCCTATACAAATCAGCAGTTAGTGTAGGAAGGGTGCTATCCACTTCTTATGGAAATTAACACAGACCTAACAAAAGCTTTCCATGGCTAAGAACCTGCAATAGCTTCCCAGATTGCCAGCTTGGCTATTATTCTTTCAGGTTTGGTTTCGATATAGCAAGAATTAAGAAGAGGGACAGTGTAGAGACAAGGTTTAATAGCCTGTGATACTGTATGGGAGAAAACTACAGAGAAATCTTTTCACTGTAGTTTATTAACAGTTCCTTGGTATTTTTCATGTTCTCAAAGGATGGTATTAAACTGCTCATAGAGCTCATTGCTCTTGCTCAAGCACCAGCTTAATATTACTGGATATCAGTGTTTTGCATGAACAGGCACAACTCACTGTAAGATGATTATTTGATTTAGGGATCTCCGCATGTTTGCCAGAGGTTTAGTTTGATGTAATGGAAGCACAAAACAGAAAGACTGTGAACTGTAATCTTCACCTATCAGGAAAAGTAAATGTGAGTCCCTCAAAAAACCTACACTTCTCTCTCTTTCTTCATCCTGTTATAGACCTGGAAATCCTGCTTTTTCAGAACCAGTTGGTGTTGTCAGTGCAGCAGTTTATACCGCTGACTGTAGGTCTGCTGGTAGGAGGTGCTGTCTGAGGGCATAAGTACAGTATTTCTCAGGTTCGGAGTCTGGCTTATTTGAGGAAATTCCTTCTGGAAAAGGAGATAACGTGAAAGAAACCAGTGTGACTACTCACTTGTATCCTGGAGAGTATTAGAATCAATCACAGGTTACTGTAGACAGCTTGACTAATGGTTACTTTTTTTTTTAGGAGTCAGCTGTTGCTTTTGTTATTGTACCCCAGCTGGGGTAGCACAGTAATATTTAAGTAGGAATACTCTAGAAACACTTTATTTTCTCTCTTCTTTTTTTTTTTTTTTTTTTCATCCAACACTTAGAATATATGATTTCCCTGGAAGCAATCATACTTGTAAAGACAAATCTCCTAATCAGCAAACTGACCTTAGCATAAATGGAAAATTCAGCGAAAGCATGGTAGGCATTTTATCTATGCATTTATCAATGTAAATATAAAGACGCTGTCAGCCTGATTTTAAAGTTGCCTTTATTTAAAGGAAAGTTGCTCCTTGATGTTCTCCAAGGCACCTAATACTAATTCTTCTTCAGAGTGTCCTTAAAGTTGTGGGAAGAAATTTAGTTTCCATTTTAATGGCAATACTCTGTATTTCTGAGAGTTTCTCTTCTTCCATTTGTAGTTACGATAAAGACTGGACATTTCTTGCAATCACCCATTGTGTGCCTTGTGTATCTGCTTGTTCAGGCAGCTGGTAATTTTGCACACTTCTAATGCTGCTTGTCTCACAAAGTCCTTGGCTAAATCTTTATTTGGCTCCTTGACCAATACCCATGGTGTCTTTTTCTGTAGGACAAAATAAGACTATCCATACATGAAAACAGATTATTTTGCTTTTTCCACTGAGCAGCCTGCAATTGTATGAGAAGATCTTTCAGCAAAACCCCTATTTGGGTGGGTTTTTTCCCTCATATAAATAACTTAGACGATGTAAAAGTTGGAAATATCCTGGTTTGGATATTTCTCCCCCTTGAGTCTGTCAATACTGTGACTCTAAGCCAAAGATTTGGCTTGGCACAAAGTTGACTGTATCTTTATAAAGTTTTGTGAGCTCTAGAGAAAAGAGCAGATTGATGGTAAGTCTTGTCATGCCATACTCAGGTTATACCAGGGTCGGTGGAGTCATTGTATTTACTCCATAGGCTAAATTTTTATTAAAAATTGTTTCTACTCCTGAAAATGGTTGAGTCAAGTAGCAGATATTTGGCTTTGAAAGTACAGACTGGATTTGTCTTTCAGCAAGTGAAAAAAGGCTGTCTATCTTGAGTTCGACAGGTGTTAGTTAATGCAGGTACTGCTGGTGTTTGTGTTTTCTCATTGCCTTTTGAAGACATGAGGTCAGAAGATCCCTTTTGAAACTCTTTCTTTGGACAACTTGGTTCGCACCAAAAGCTAAAAGATGAAGGTTAACTAAAGAACGTTTTTAAAGGATGCTGAGAGAATTACAAATATTTTTAGTGTGTTACTTGCACTTTTCTTTTGGGGAAACATTGTTTATTGCTAGGTCCCCCATTAACCTTTCAGTCAAGATCTGATCAGCATAAACATTGATGCTACTTTGACAGCAGTGGGCTCAGACATGCCACTCTACTACGAATCCTGCTTTGATAGCTGGTTTTACCAGAATCACTCAAGATGTTTTGAATGAAATCAAAGCAATTTAAAGGGTTTGATAAATGTGTACTTTAAAAAATATTTTTGTGTGGTAACATTAGGCAGACAAGGAAGGTGACCTTTAAAAGGGAGCTCATGCTTAGCCTAGTGTGTAGATTAAAGGACTGGTTTCTGTTAGAAAGCATCAGAAGAATTAAGTGCTGGCCTTGCTAAAAAGCAAGCAGAAACAATCACCAGTGTCTAATAGATTTTGACGTTGGTAGTGTTCTTAGAATCCACAAAGGGAGCGTTAAAAGCTGTTGAATAATTTGGAACTCAGGAGAAATCCACATAAGAAAATGAAGAGAGAACCCGTAGAAGTGCTGGTCTCTGTTGTTTGAGTATTTCAAAGGGAATGAAATGTCTTTCAGATAACAAGTTGAAAGAAGATGATTTGGATTCATGTGCTTCAAAAATTCAAGTGCCATTAAGATCCTGATAGCAGCAGAAATATAAAAGAGGGGAGGATATACCATATATCTGCAACTTTGAAAGCTGTCTCATGAGCATATTGTATAAGGTCTTCACGGCTGTAGGAAGACCAGTGACTCATGTTGCTTTCTACTGAAGTACTGATTTTGAACATCAGAAGAATGAGGGACTACCCACAGACAGAAATGATGAGGGTCAGGATTTCTTTCCTCTGTCTTTTTTATTATCTTGTCTAACATGCTTAATGAAGGCCAGTTAATTTTGTAGGAAAATAAAGCATGGATTGAAATGTTGTTATGTGATCACCAGATCACAAACATTAAAAAGATGGATGGATTAGACCTCGGATAAAAGACCTCCAAGGATCATTAGGAACTTGATAAGGCCATATGTGATACACCTGACTTAGGGGAATGGTGACTAAATGTTCCATATGGCGGCTATCCATTACTGTAATTTTTAACATTTGTGTTTCTTGTAAAAATCCCATTGCAACTTTATTAAAAGTAAGTATTTAAATTCCACTGTTCTGCTGGAAGTACAGTTGAATGAATTGCACACAGCCCTTTAAATCCTGATGGACCATTCATCATTTCTTGCTTTAAATAACTTTTGATGTTTGACAGCTACAACTTAACATCTCAGAGGTGGCTGCACTTCAGCGATGGGTGAGGCTCTTTGCAGTGGCACTTCACTGGGATGTTATGAGATTAATAAGGTGAAGCGTGTAGACTCCTTGGATGAAGGAACTCACAGAAGTGGAGAGTATTATTAATAATTATCTAAGGACTTATAACTCTGTAACAATGTTCTAATTTGATTTCTGAGCAAACTGAAACCTGTTTAATGAGCTGTTGTATTGGAAGTATGCATTTTGTAACACGGAGCAGATGCCAACAGAAATGGAAATAACATAGCAATGATATTTGGAATAACAGTGTTGTACTTCATTGCCTCCATGTCATCAGCATGTTAGTCTCCCTGTTCCTCAGACTAACTCACCAAGGCAGCACTTTCTCTGCTGATACTGTCTGTGTGTCATGATATAAACTGAGTATATATGCATACCCGCAACCAATAGACCAGAACCAAATTCTCTCAGTGAAAAAGTGCTTCCACGTGCTGACCAATTGGCTGATGATCATGCTTCATAAGGTAATATTCAACATTCAACTCCGTATTTTCATAAATACTTGGATTTAAAAGAAGCAAATTTGTTTCTAAGCTACCTAGCCCTCTGATAGTAGAGGAGGCTGTAAAACAGGAGAATATTATGGACTTCTCAATAACTTTTTACTCCCCGGCAATTCATACTATTCAGACAAGATTCTGGGCTCAAAATGGTGCATGCAGTTTGTACTCCTATCTCTGAGATTCCTGGCAAGTTAATATAAATCACTTAAAATAACATTTTTCACAGAGTATTCAGAAATGCACAGAAGTGCTTTATCCTGAAAAATTACAGAAAAATTTTTTCAGACTTCCAAATGTTTCCACTTTCCCTCAGGAAAGCAGTAGGTCATCCTCAGATCTACATTATTGGCCAAATGAGATTTTTACTGCCTGTAAAATCTCCCTGGCTTCCCTTTTACATCATGGATGTTTAATATTTAAAATATCAAGTGGTATAGCCAGCTAGATACAGCACTGCTGTAGGGAATTAAGAATGGCTTGAAGGTGTATCAGAATCTCACTCGTGCCATACCTCTATGCACAAAAGTAACCAGTCTCCTTATGATGGATATGGGGAATAACGTTGCTGTTGATGATCTTCTGGGGGTGAAATGATCTTAATTATTTGAAGGATAATCAGAATGGCAGTATATTAATCAATTTAAAGAGCCCTGACAATTCAGTCGTAGTGGAGTTCAAAATGTGTTCAGGGAAAAATACACCAGAACGGCTTACATGTATTAAGTTTTAAGAGATATAGGTGGGGATATTGTGAAGATACAAACTTGGATTTCTTATGTGTTTTTTTGGCACATCTCTTTTTAGTAATACTAGGTCATCTTCCTGTTGATGCTTGTGTCATTAAAAACCGCATGTAGACTACTTCTCTCTAGCATTTTAGGGTTTTGCAGAAGATGTTCAGCTGTGAGGCACTGAAGAATGCACTACCCTACAGCATAGAGCCCAGTATTGGGACTGAAGTCAGGATCCCCAGCAGCAGCTGCAGCAGGGCTTGAAGTCTGTACACACGTGAATGGGTTTCTGCCCAAGAAGTCTTGAGTAGTAATAAAGTAGCCTTAGGCTGAAAAAGATGTTGTGTCTTTCTTCAGCATCCTGGGGACTGTAAAAGAATGCAACCTCTCGTCTTGAAGAGAGCCTAGTATTAACACCTCTCCGCTTCTGGCTGGTGATGCACAGAGCAGTCATGAACTTGTTTTTCCCCAGGAGAATGGAGTTATGTGTGCAGTTCCCATTGGTGCTCCTTGGAGGTGGGATCTGACTTCCTTAGGTCCTTTTTGTGAACAGCATCAAGAAGCAGAAGGGAGGAGTGGCGTAGTCAAAACTCCATAGGCACATCAGCAAGACAGAAAATGTTTCTTTCTCAGAGGGAGGTGCACAAGCAAAGCATATATTTGTTCAGAAATTAAGGTATGTTCCAGTGAGGGTGATGACAGTGTTGTTTAGTTCAGACATGAGCAACTGACATGGATAGGTTATTGTTTAGCAATTTATTTTCTCAGATTTTCTTATATTTCACAAGACTTTTAAAATTATTTTATTAGCAGTTGAATATAAGTAGGCAAACTATAATGCTACTTGAGTTTCAAATTAATAGTCATGTGTAAGAATACATTTAAAGTACATTTATAACAAGCCAAAGATTAGTTATCGAACCAGTTGTCTGAAGCCTTGAAATATGGATATTACTTATTTTTCACCATTGATATCTCTGTACCGCTTACCTGCGTCTCACTGGAGTAATCTGGGCGATCACAAGACTGCGTCTGAGGAATGAAGCTGTTCAGCGCTGTGCTGCGAAGCGCCCACGTTCCAGCCCACATGCCTTGCTACAGCATCGAGTTTCGAACTTAAATTGGGAGGAGTTCGTCTCTTTCCCATCGTAGTGCTAAAAAATGCTGCCCGCTAGGTAGCAGAAGCAGCAGCCACCTCACAGTTTGTTGTAACCAGCTCCCACGTTGGTGTGGCTTCCAGCTTATAATAGGAGGGTGTTAGGCAGCTTTCTCTGCTGACCCTTTCCCCCCGGCCCAAGCAGAAAAATCAGGCAGTATTGTTAGAAATTATTGCCAGAGAGAGGGTTCCTCATCTGTAGCGCTGCACCTGTGGCAGCTTCGCTCAGGGACATACACCAGTGCAACAGCACTTTTTGCTCGCGGTCCCACTTCAAATACTCAGTGGCAGCTCAAGCAAAACTCTGTAAATTAGTCACTGTCACGTTTAGGCATTAAAAGTGGAATTAGTAATTTATATTAATCACAAATGTTTTGCCAGGTTTTATTAACAAGCAGATTGGCTGCCAAAATGCTTTCTGGAAGACATTTTTTTCTCCCAACTGCCACAGAGAACAAAACAGTTATTATGGGCATTTAGATAAAGATTAACGGTTTCAGCAATTCATTTGAGGAAAACTGTATTTCACTATACATTCCACTTCAGCGTGGACCGTCACTGCCAACATGATTTGTCACCTCCTTGATGAAATTATACAGTGGAGACACAAGATGGTGTAATTCATTTTAAGAGCAGAAATAGGTTAATCAACAAAGCAGAATGAGGTTAAAAACCAAACCAGACTCACATTTCTTCATTTTTTGGCAAGTCCAGATTTCCAATAGGAGGGGTGAGATGTCTAACTGCTGTTTTAGCACGTTCTGCTTCACTTTGTCTTCGTGCTTTCTTCATTCTTTGCTCACATCATGTCTTTTTTTCCTCAAGACGGCTTCATGTGTCCTATTTAGATCTCCAGGGAAAAATAGTACAGGTGGTTGCTTCATATTCTGTGCATCTGCAAGTAGTTCTGTGGAATACTGTAGGAGCGGTCCATGAACTCAGCACAGGGTGTGAAGAAATGACTAGAATGGTAAGAAAGAGGTCAAAATGAATATTGCACGGCTTAACAGCAATGCAGGGCAGGCTGCCAACATGACCTTCACACTTTCACATGTTTTGGACAGACAAAATCAGTTTCCTCACATACTACTTTTTAAGCTTAGCATGTCCCAAGGAATTAAAGAATAGACATGCTATATTTTGTGCCATTATGGCTAGCTCCCTTTTTTTCTTCCACTTTTGTGTTTCAGGATGTCCTAAAATAGAGGAAATCAAAACACAAGTGAGAAATCAGCTGTTTGCTACAAAGGAGACAAACAAGGGTTGAAGGAGAAAAAACTCATTACAGAGAGATTAGAAAATTAATTGATTGGTGGCTCTGACAGTTCCCATTGGATGCCTAAGGATCCTGTGAAAAGAAAGTATAGCCTCAAACATAACATTTCTTCCTATTATTTCTTTCTCTCGCGTAGAGACTCCTCTGAAGCATCATTAGGTTTCAATTATTTTCAGTGAAATATTTCACAAGAAAAGGGCATGATAAAATCAGTAGAGGTAGTGTTATTCCCCCGAGAAACTTACTATTGCTAATACTCAAATTGTAATAGGGAAGGCTTCTGTTCAGCATCAAACTTAAGAGATTTACACAGGGGTTATTCAGTTTCGTGGAGGTTTTGGAACTCCTGTGACAGGGAGTGAATGTGCCCCCTCTTTCCCCAGAATTAGTGTGGGGCAGCTGATTAATTCAGTGAGGCCTGAGAGCTTGATCATATCCATGGCTTAGTGTAAGCATGTGTGAAACTTGCAGTGAACTTCTTTAGAGAAGGATCTATTGCTGTTTTTTTTCTAAAGCTGAGTGTTGGCTTAGAGGTACTGTTCTTTAAAAAGTGACAAAATATTCTCTACTGACTCACCTTTTTTCCTGTATTTATAATTTATTTAGCAGCTATGTGTATATGGATTGTATGGTCTCATATGTGCATATATATATTTATGCATATATAAAAACAAATATGAAAAAGTGACTTACTGGTTAAATGATAAAAAATAATCTTTAAAGGCTTTAGCTATCATGATTATAAAATTGCTAATTTTGTCAAACTCAGAACATACATAATTACAACTCCACTGAAGGGTAGGGTGTTTGTAATATAAAACGCCAGTGAAGTGCCTCCTGGACATTATATTATAATTTCACTAGATTTTCATTCTGCTGTATGGGCTGACCTGACCAGTTCTTTCTTGTCCTCGATGTGGCATAACCATGCTGTTACCACTACACATAGCTCTACGCCTTCCAGAACGAAAATGAGGCTAAAGATAAATTCAGCTCTAGTTTAGACAGAGGACTGCTTGCAGTACTTCTTAGGGTAGAGGTCTGACCATCGTCTCTCTAACTTTACTTCCCTGCTGTGCTTGGTTCCCCTTCCCTTCGTCCTGGTAACTAACGTGGTAATGGATGTGCATTAGAGGAGAAACATTCCCACTGAAAGCTCTCCGGTTGAAGAAAAAGGCAGAAGGAGCCATTCGCTACAAATGTGCTCCAGCTCCCGTAAGGAAATACGTCCACTTTTCAGAAAGTTTGCCACCAAATTCCTTGGGATGCGAAATAGGGAGTGTTCATTTTCGCTCCAAACTATGTGTCGGGACATGCTATTGCTGCCCTCTTAATCGAGGAAGAAACTGCCTTTTCCAGGAGCTTTAGCGTTACCTGGCACCTAATTCTGTGTAACAATCGGCGTTTGCCGTGAGCGGCGATTCGAGGATGCTGTGCACTCTCGGACCCTTGCACCGCTCTCCCCTCAGCCACACCAGCTGCTTCTGCTCACCAGAAACAGCAGCATTGCTTCTAACCAAATGATGGCATAATTTGGAAATCCAGTAATCTGTTCTAGATTTTACACAGGTCTAAAAGACGTACATTAAGAATTAGTTTGGGAAAAGCCCTTATAAAGGACTATCTAGGGACAACATTTCTTAATATGCTTACCTAGCTGAGAAGAGGTATTTCTGCCTAGAACTTTTTCATTTCAGTGAACTAGAGAAAATATTTTGAGTGAAAAATACTCTTAAGCCAAAAATAAATCTCTTGGGGAACCTAGTGCCACATCTAAGTTGTAGGCAGAAAAGGAAGAGAAAATTTTTGGAATTGTATCGACTGTGAGGATGAGGAACATTGTGCTTTAGAAATGTAAATTAAAATTACACATTTGGTACTTGTGTGAGTACAGCTGGATTTTCACAAAGGTGTATGCTGTTCCACATAGTGCTTGTGAACAGCATATGGTGTTCTGTGTGCTGATATGTACATGTAAATCTGCACTCCGCCCTTAAAATATGAGGTGAAATTATAAACACATGTACATTCTACAAAGAAGTCAGCAATGAAAGCCAAACAAATAAAACAGCAACAGAAAGTCCCACAGAATTGCCCTAGCTCTTCAGCGACTGTATTTTTGGCTAAAGAAAGAAGACCTTGAAATAATAGCTTTCTGCAAGGGGAGGAGGGAAAAGACTTAAGAGTAGCAGTAAGGTTTTTTCTGTGCCATTTCATGAAGAAACTGCTTTTTTTGTTTATAGACAAAAATTTCCCACTGATGGCTTTGCTTCAGATTTGAAAAGTAAATAGAGATTGTGTATGTACATTGAATGCTAAAAATTATTAATTTGATTCACTTTAACTGGACTTCTGGGAAAAAAAAAATCTGACAACTCTGCACACAGATTACTTGATCATCACTAACTTGACCATCAGTGAAAATGACATTGGTTTCAGTACATCTACATTTAAGTGGAATCTTTATCTAGGCTTTAGGGGACTGATCTGAAATGCACCTGAATGCACAATTTAAAAAAAAAAAAAAAACCAAACCCACAACCCACCTGAATGCGAGGTAGATGCAATGTATGCAATTTATTCTATATAATGCATCGTCAATCCTGTTCTTCCTTGATTCCAGTCCAAAAGTAGGTAAAATAAATAGTTTGCATATTACAGGCCATATGTCAGAAGTGCTTAGCATTCCCAATTAGAGTTGTAATTTTAGAAGTACTTAGCTGTCCCTTAGGTATCCAAACAGTTGGCCAGATTTCTAAAATGCTTTGCATATGAAGCACTGAGTTCTTCTGAAAATGTTATCTCTATTGCTGATTGTAAACATCTTGAACGCTTGTCAGTAGGTTCTTTTGAATTATATGTTTGTATTTTACCAGGATTGGTTTTGGGGTTTTGTTCCTTGGGGGTTTTTTGAGGGCAAATACAATATTCTTATCAACTTGAGCCCCGTTTCTGCTCTCCCATAATCAAGCGCTAAGATAGTCTAGCATTGTTAGCTGTTCCTTCCTTTTAGCTTCCTCCTCAGAGCTGGTGGGAGTACACTGTTCTGGTACGAAGGTGCTCCACTGCTCAACAATGGGATTCCTTGTAGGGCTTTGTCATAAGTTGTGTAGCAGAGCCATGGCATTAAGTTGATAGGATTTTTTTTTGTGAGCCCACAGGTGGATATTTTATCAGCAGTGACGTCTCAAGTGAGAAAATCTTGAACAAAAATAATTTTAAATCCCCACCTTTGCCATGAGCTGCTAATGACCATGATCTGCGGATACAGCCATATGAACCTCCTTGTTCCCCAAGCAAGTGCACACAATCTCTATAATTGGAGCCGATGGAAACTTGTCTTTACAGACACCATCACCTTCCACTGGAGGTGGCTCTCGCATGTCACTGCTGAGCCTTGAGCTGAAAAGCAGACCTAATGAAGGAGTTTTCCAGCCCTCAGTGCATCTGTGGCACTTGCTCTCCCTGCTACGCTGCATAGCGCACTGGCCATTTGTTGGCAAGTTCGTATTTCACACTGCAGGGAATTGAAATGGTGGAACAGACAGGAGAAGAGTTTTATTTGCAGTATCCTGTGTATCCCTAGACTCTGATTTGGCATAAAACATCTGCTTCATGATCTGTTCAAGGCCAGTTCCCTTCCGCCAGCAAAGGTTACGACTTCAGGCAAGCTGTGCCTTCGCTGGCAGAGGGAGATTTGCCTGCAGACTTGATTTAGTCAGAATCAAAGCACCCTGCCACAGAAATCCTTTTTTCAATTACTTCTGAAAAAGCAGCCAGACGGTAAACCTATTAACATATTAAACAGTGAGTAAAGGAGGCCGCTGACTTCTGATGTATGGGTTTTTGTGAGAAGCTGATATAAACCGTGCCTGTGTTACGTGTGCATGTGTGGCTAGTAATAAAGATTCGTTATTGTTCTAACGGTAGGAGAAGTGACAGATACTCTACATGTACCTGCTTAACTCCACTGCGAATGAGCAGCGTCAGTAAGTAAATCTCTTGGTTTCAGCTGCAGTTTATGCCTATTTTCAATTTGCAAAGTTAACTGGTGTAATATTGTTGTAGTTTCTGTTAAAGTCTTAGGAAATAGGCCCTACAAGATGCAATATTTGGAGATAAATTGATGCATTTAATCTTTTTTGTATTCAGCACGGGGACCTAATTTCAGGGGGTTTTGTCTCCTACCAAAAATATCAATTTTTGAAAGACTGATACAGATTTCTTTGCAGAATGTCATCTTGATCCACATTTACATACGTACAAATAAATTCCATGTTCCTTCTTACAATAACATACTTAGATTCAACCTTTATCAGAGTGAGTAGCATATTATCATCTATGTACTTCACTGCCATTGATGCACAGTCTTTGCAACATATGGCTATTTTTCCTTCTCAGAAAAAAAAAAATCCTTTCTCTAGCTTAAAAAAAAAAGTAATTGAATATTTGCATATCTCCAAGGAGCCATGCGGGTTAAACTCTGCATTCATCTTCTGCAGTTCTTAGGCTGCTTTTGGTTTAAGAGTAAGAACTATTGCTTTTATGAAGTGCCTTTTTCTATAAAGTCAAAAGCTCACAGCAGTGCACAGAAAGCCAGTGCTATAAAGGAGCTAAGTAGAGTCTTTAATAGAGAGAACTAGGTTGTAAGTGTTTTTGTTCCTATGGAGCAGATAGATTTGGTTCCATCTGTTCCATATTCATAACAAAGGAGCTCACTTGCAGGAGGACTGACTTCCTGGGAGTAGCATGGTAATGATCTTTTCACCACAGATTGAAAGGATCTGAAAATGGTCACTTCAGCTCAGCAGAAAGCAGCTAGCGCTGATAGCGCTTCAGACCTGATATTTTTCTGCAGCTCTGTTTCAAGATGTGTGTTTTTTCTGAATAAAACAAAACAAAAACATAAACCTTGATCTCCTCCCTCCTGCCCTGCCCCTGCACCCATGTCAGTCCTCCTTCTGAGGAGTTCAGAATGTTTTCTCAAAAAAAATGGGATGACATGTTACAAATACAGTGTCAATTTTTCTTTATTTGATCTTGGTATTAAAGACAGAAGTGAAAAATTATTAACTGCCAGTCTGGGTTCTGTCTCCTGAACTTTTCTCATGATCTCTACTTTCTCAGCAAGAAAATTTTGTGAACAAGAAATCTGAAGTCCACAAAAAGTGTGCGAAAATTCCTTGCTGGGTTTTGTAATTAGGATGCTCCAGTGCCAGCTTTGATTACACACCTCGTGGGCTTGCAGGGGGAAAAAAAAAATCCAGCTTGATCCAAGAAAAAAAATATTCTTGTCTCTGCAGGATATTTCACAAGGGGCGAACAGAAAAATGCAGGAGTGTACCACAAACACTCGAACTTGGCTAAACAACAAATTATTCGGTGACCCCTAAAAGGTGAACTGGAAGTTTACAGAGATCTTAAAAACTGACTAGGAACACAGAACAAGAAGAATTCTCCTGTGTCATTGGTTCTGGCTATGCAGTTGCCAAAAGAGGCCACAAGACAGATCCAGATTTACCATTGTCCAGGCTGTAAGTCCTGCTGGGGTGTGCTGGACCCCATGTGTCTCCATGCTCCAGGACGGTTGGTGCCGGAGGCAGCTATGAGAGCAGGATGGGCAAGCAGCAGGCATGCACAGCCTTGCCTTGGCTGGTACTGCAGCATCCATGTAGGCATACTCAGGGTTTGTTGTTTTTTTTTTTTTGCCTTCCAGCCAACAATACCATATCGTATAATTCATAGATGTGTATGAAAGCATCCACTACCCTACTGATCAAACAGTACACATGTATTTGCAGATCTGATGCTTCCTCCCCATCCCAAAGTGAGAGATTTGATCTCAGACTGTGGGTTTTTTGTTTGTTCAGTTGGGATTTTTTCTGAGTGCTGCATGTTTTGCTGCAGTAACTTGAGGAGAAAATACATACATTTCAAGTGATGCTTTTCCTAACTAAGGTAAATGAGAGTGTATCCTGGCTTCTTTGGAGAAACTCAGTACACTGAACCCTCTTCTAAACGTGAGAGTCAAGAAGCATTTGATGCACACTGTCATACAGCTCTGCACAGCTACCAGAACTATATCCAGTGCAGATGTTCGTTGATACAGACTGGCCAGGAAGTGAGACACAAATGTAGGTAGATCTTCTGGCATAGGGATTGTGCACTTCAGTGGTAGGGTTGCTCTGGTATGGCCAGGCTTGACGTCTCCACCCACCAAGGAGTGGGGACACCACTCCAGGTTAGAGGCACAAATCGAGCAGTGATGGATACTGTGTGGTTGAGGGAAGTTAATTTGGCAGAGTATTTGTCCATCTCTTATTCAAGTGAAATACGCATCAGCAAGGAAGTTTCAAGTAGGTGGTTTTGTGTTATCCCATACCGCTTTCCATATATATGACTTTAGATACACATGGAAAGCACCATTAGAAGCTGCTCACAACTTGGTTACTTGAGTTCCTTAACTGGTTAACATGTAAAGACTAGAGGAGCAAGCTTGCAGTGGGGAGGTGTTTGCTTAGGTCAGAAAGCAGTGGGTGGAAAATAGAGATGCGAATTTCTCAATCTGCTTGGGAAGATTGTTAGTGTGAAACAGGGACTTCTGGAAGAGAGGTGGAGAAATACTTCAGTTCTGAGAGAGCAATTGTTACAGCATTCAGGAAGAGAAAATCTTGAGAGGTACCTGTGTGTTTCAACAGTCTGATGTGGTATTTATTGCTTTTAAGAAATGGTTTCCAAACCACTAGGGCTTTTTGAGTCCCAGCTATGGAAATGTGTGCACATATATATCTAATTTTGAGTTCATCTGGGAATCATCACTGGAAATAAGGCTAAACATCCTGTGGTATACATTAATCTAAAGAAAAAAAGAGCGCAGAAGGAAATAATTTGTGGCAGAGTAAAATGAAAGGTTAGCTATCCCGTGGGTGTTTTAGACTTTCCCACAGTCATAGTTATGACAGTCTACAGTCCTTTTCTGGCATAGGTGAGACATGTCAAATTCCTGACAAGGCAGCAGTTCTCCTTGATGAGGCTGTGGCTAATCTCACATAGGTTAGCTTTTTTGAAGTACGGATTTCAAAGTGTGAATGTGACCTGTGGCTCTGAACACAAGCTAGACAAGTGAAAGAAAGAAGCAGGGATCTAGAAGTTTAAATGAAACTGCTATCACCTGATACGCTGGGCAAATTTTGGTTAAAGAGAAAACTTCAGCTTGATGTGTTCCAGAATTTTTCATGGTAAAGGCGACAAATTGAAGAGTTAAGGAAATCCTTCTAAGGACTGGAGAAAAATTTCTGGCTCTGGCTCACTGGTGGAGTAATTGAAGGTTCAATAGTCCCTCTGCAGGACTTGAGCAAACTGGGAATTCACCTGATAAAGATGTACTGTTATTAATATAGTGCTGGCAGCTCTTACTGTGTTTGTACTCTACCCAGTCATGGCCTGGGACCTCATCATGGTAGATGTAATGAAACAGAAGGTCTCTGTCCTAAGAATCTTTACTTGTCAGAATCACAGCTTGAGTTATAGTGGACTATCATGTGTTTTACAAACTTTACCTTTTCTATTTCATGTCTGGTTTCCCTCCTCCACAAATCTGGATTTTTCTGTGCAAGACCTGACTCTGCACATAAAGGCATTTTTTGTAAACGCTGTGCCAAGGTTCTATTAGAACTTTGCCAGGAGAAAAAGCCCTTCAGAGATATTTTGAGCAATGGTATTCTCTCTGAGCAGTGTGTTTGCAAACTTTTGGGCGTGCATGTGCACTCAAACACATTCAAACTTGCATTATTCTCACTGTTTGCCTTCATTTTAAATAACAACAAAATAAAACCTGCAGTCTCTGCTTTTTTTCTAAATTCCCTTTAATACTAAAGTGGCTTCTTGAAGATGTCTTCCTGCCTTTATGTCTTCTCCATCCTCCACAAGACATAAACAAGGTATTCTGTTGCTTTGCTTAGGTGAGTCAGCAGAAGTAACTTTTCATGTCTATGTATGTGTCACACTCCTAGCACAATACAACATTTATAATTACTTCTGTATTT
Source organism: Phaethon lepturus (assembly GCF_000687285.1). Classification (NCBI taxonomy): domain Eukaryota; kingdom Metazoa; phylum Chordata; class Aves; order Phaethontiformes; family Phaethontidae; genus Phaethon; species Phaethon lepturus. Next base: position 136,388 of record NW_010522424.1, read on the forward strand.
TTATAAGCTGACAGAATTTACAAGCATAGTATAGAAAGCTAAAAATGTTTCTAAATATTTTAAAGATAGTGGCAAGCCTATGAAGATGGAGTAGAATGGAATGCTTCTCTCTGCTTTAATTATAGTGTCAGCAGTGGTAAAGCTAGACACGGATAATATGAAGCCCATTAAAGTATATGAGGTTTAGTAACGTGATACAATACCCACAAATTCCATGTGGGTGAACATGCTGCTCTAAAGATCAAAAAGAGAAGGTCATTACTAACAAGACTGTAATGTCTTTTCAAAGGATTTACTTATGTCTAGTTCTTAGAGATGGAAATTAGCAGAATGGATAGCCTGCTTGAAGAAAACCCATTTTATTTCTAGTGATACCAAGGGAAAATCAAAGTATAAAAGTGCTTATGAAAAGTATGAGGAGGATGTATTTTTCTCTAAGTGCTCTATTTTATAGTATTAACTTGTTTTATTAGCAATTTACTCTAATACAGTCTTAATGTTGTACAATAACTGTATTTGGTTTCGTTAATGCCACTGAAAACAGTAATGAGATCTGAGGTTTTTATTTCATTCTAGTTAATAAGTGTTGGTTTGTTGCAATAGAAAAGTATGACATCAGTCATTTATATTGTGCCAGTGCAGAAATGTTAGCCCTTATTTTATGGTATGTAATACAGTTTGCATTTTATGAAAGAGAAGCTTTCTTACATGAGAGAAAGGCCTGCAAATATTTCCTGTGTGAGTAACTATATGATCTATTCTTCATCTATACCTCCTTACATTTCACAGGAGCTTACATGCAACTGAAAGTCCATTCAAAGTAGGATATGCCTTTCATTTATTTCCAGCTGAGCTTTGTTTGTTTTTTAATGAGAAGAAACACCACAGAGGCAAGACTGATTCTCTGGGAAGCTCAGGCTGCAGTTACATGACAGCTTTGCCGTGGTTTGTAAACAAACATAACTGTTCTTGCTTTTATGGAAAAAACAATGTCGTTGCAAAGAACAGCTGAGCTTGGTTCTCGTACTGGTTCAGGGCTTGGTTCAGAGGAACAGCTCAGGCAGGGTTGGGTTTTTCTGCAGCCGAAATGTCTGCGTTGTTTTTCTCCTGAAGGTGTGAAGGGTACAGACTGCCCTGCACTCGGGTGATGTTGTGTTTTCCTGAACTCAACTGGACTTGACAACTTGGGAGGATGATAACAGTATGACTATAATAAACCTTTGGACTGGATCCAAAGTGATGCTGTCTGCCTCATATGCGCCCTCAGCTGCTGCTCACCTCTGGAGGTGCCCAGCGCTGTGCACGACTGGGCTTTGGGATGCTTTGACATTCTGCACAAGAAAAACCTGACTCCAGTACACCAGCCAGGCCAACAACAGACAAGTCTTGTCATTAAATCACCCTCTAGAGCAGATAAGGGACCTTCCTGAGAGAGGTACAGGGCTAGACCAGTATTTTCCTCTTGGAAATAGCCTAATTAAACTGGAAGTCCATGGTTTACATCTCTTACCATACAGGATTTGATTTTGTTTTGTATGACTTTGATATGAAACCTACTTTCAATCCGTGCAGCCTTCAATCAGATCTATAAGCTGATTAGAAACTGCAAGAAAACTTGCATTCGTCCTGGCCAAGCAGTTGCAATGGGACAGTTAATTCAGCATTAAGTGCTAATGCAGAAACAGTAACTACGTATTACTTTCTTCCAAGAACTCTCACTAAAAGTTTGTCTGGTAAGTCAGTTTGTCAGCATTTGTCTGGTAAGTCATTTCCATTTCCTAGGCTATATTTAGGGGGGTCTGAGAAATATGGTCACTTCTGAGATAGGCCATAATACTCCAGTGATTCTACACAGTACAAAGCCAGTGTAAATTAGGTAAAAGACATTAGGAAATAGAAGCAGTATTTGACAATCTGTTTGTTGTTGTGCACACAGCTTTCATAGAGTCTTTTTCTCCATTGCTGTGTACTTTGTGATTTATATTTTGCATGAAGTGTGGTATATAAGTCTGTGTGTAGGCGTGTACATACATACATACAGAGATGAGTACAGAAATACGATATGATTATTTTAACCTTCACTTCATATAGATGTAGTTGAGCATGCAGGAGTAAAGCAAAATACACATTTATATTAGCTGCCCTTTTAATACTGTGGATTTTAACTCTTCATTTGGAAATACTAGTATCCATAATACTTTTGTCTGTATTAAGCCGTAGGCAGTATTAGCTGTGACCTTGCATCTGTTTGTTTGTTTGTTTATTTTCCTTGTTAGGTAACTTTTCTTAGTTTTCAAAACTTGTTGGCAGTCCTAGATCAGGTGGTTTTCCAGATGAGTTTCTCTCTCTGTCCATTGGTTTGAGATTTCTGAGTTTTTCAGTTGCTTGGTAATTTTTTTTTGTGTTCTCATCTTGGTGATGACTAAATGCAGAGGGATGGTAGACTCAGAAACAGGAAAGGTACAGATATGTTTAGTTATGATTTACTGAGGAAATGTGCTTAATTATTAGGTCTGAAGAATTAATGTCATGGATATTCAATATTTCAATTTTTTCAGAATGGAGTCATGTTTATTCTACCGTAACAAAACTTTTTCTGATATGTTGGAATGAAGGAACAGACATGCAAAGACTCTTTTTTAGATTAATCTCAAGTACTGGTGAAGGCTGGGATTTCCATAGGAGCAGTATTTATCTATCTTTAATTTTTTATTTTAACACTTGCAAGGAGAAAATGATCAGTAAATCCTTTCAGGTAACTTCTTTTTTGATTAATAATTTTGAAGACCCCTTCATTGTCCTTACGTACAGGTCTTCGTGTATGCACACAAAGGAGTGTTTTCTTGATTCATTAAATTCTAGCTGACTTTTTCAGTTGTACCATTTATGCAAATTTGTAACTTTTTTCTATCTAAACTGTGAGAAGAATATTAATAACTAATTCTGCATTTACCTGGCTAATTTGCATACATTTCTGTTGTATGGTAAATCACATGAAAACCTACAGGGGAAAGGCTCAGCTCTTCTAACAACTAATAGGCTATTTTTTCTTTTGACTTGCACAAATTGAGAAATATTGCCTGTGGCAAACATAATGGAAAACTGCATTTTTAATGCTCTCACACATACTCATTTCTTTAGAAAGAAAGCAGCAGATGACTGTTCTTAAAAATAAAACTTTCTAAAGCTCTGTAGCTGACACAGGATATTGGATGCTAAAACACTTCAGGTTAGTGGAATTATGATTTGCAGGTTGTATAAGGGTAGCTGGATATTGGATTTGACTAATGGGGGTGGTACTGTGCCTGAAAGGGCTAGAGGCACATCACAGCCATAACTATTTTCTTCTGAAGAGGTTGTCTGTAAGTTACAGGACTAAGAGAGTGGAAGGACTGTGTAAACATGAGTTTCTGATGTAAATCTGTCACAGCATCTTGTGTGTGGCATTGCTGCAGGTTCTGTCTTTGTGGTGTTTCTCCAGGTGGTTACAGAAGGTAGACGTGCGACCCTTTTGACTGGATAAGTAAGTGTTAGGTGTTTGCTCCAGCTGTACACATATGGCATCTCGTTTAGTGGGAGATGTTCAAAGTTAGTCCTCTGTTGGCTTCCCAGTCTGAACCAATGCTTCTGTTAAGTGCTTGTGGTTGGGGAGCACTTACCAGTGCCAGAATTTGTGTAACACACATGCTCGTAGTAGTGTGTCTGTGACAAACTGAGGTGAGGTCTTTGTGTGATTTCTCAGATCTTCTCTACAAGCAGACCTTGTTTGCTGGACATCTTACAGAGCAGAAGAAAAGATTCATCACTTTTTTCAAAAACGTGGTAAGAACAGGCTTGTCTCCACAGTGTTTCATGAACACTGCTTTATAATCTTTCAGAGAATACTGCAAGTGAACTGCCAATAGGAACCTGAAATACAAAATAGTAAGAGAATTATCATCCGCAGAGCATCTGCAGCATGCTGTGTCAGGGCTGCGAGGAGATGCAGTCGGGGGATGTTGGGTTTCTGCATAAGGAAAGGATGCTCCTTTACCAGCGTCCCCCTGTTCTAAAACAAAGGTGACATCTGAGTGACTTAAATAAGTCACTAAATAAATAATGGAGCGTTATTTGTACACTGAACAGTTCCAGTTTTGCTGTCTAATAGGGCCCATAGTGGGTTTGGCCTTGAATATTAAATATATTTGTAGTGCTAAGTGAGGATTTGAACTGCATTTATGATTTTTTTTTTTTCCTCTATATCAGGACTTGCATTGTAGCAAAAGGTGCAATGCTGTAATTAGAAAGCTAAGAACGAGTGAGGAGGCAAGCAGAGGAAACCACTGATTACATATGAATATCATTAAATAGGGTGGTTGAGACACTTTTTTGTATGCGGCACCCAAATAACTTGCTTTTAGGTTAGAAACTGAGCCTCAGATAGTTGCGCGCCAAACTGCTGCCTGTCTCAGGAAAGGAAATACTTAATTACAGCTTTTGTCACATGATTAGCAGGTCCTAAAAACCCAGTTACTTTGGAAATTTTAATACCTTTTCTTTTTTTGTATATTTACTTTTTAATTAGTTTACTTTGTAGGTTGATTGGGCCATATCTTGATGACTCCTTTGAGGAGTTTTGGGGATTTAACATAGTAAATTCAATTGCAACACTGTTGGGGAAAAAACCCCACACTGTTTTCTGTGTATGTTATTTTATGTTCTCTATCTGTGGCTTCCTGCAGTCATTGAATAACTCTGCTAAGTCTTATCAAGCTGAGGAAGGACCTAACCTGTTATTTATATCTAATACATTAATAATGTACCATGTGTTTTCTAGCAGAGAACTGCTTAGGAGTGGGATGAAGGAAGCAGGATTTTTTTTTTTCCCCCCAATATTTAAATATAGCTAGCAAATACTGAAATATTTATGGTTTGGCTCTAGATGAGGAGAGTAATTTTTTTCACTCTCTTTCCTTTCCTTACAGGGTATAAAAATGGTTCAGGGAAGAGAAATTTTCTCATCTAGTTTGTCTTTATGGGCCATTTTTGGATCAAGCTTGGATCTAGTTCTATGTGCAGCATGGTGTTTTTTTCTAATTCAACTAGTGGAGATAGAATTTTCATCTCAAGAATACAGAAATCATGACTTGAATTTCTTCTGAATCATGGAATTTTCCTGTTAAAAATAATGAAGACACCAAATCAGTTATTTCTATAATCATTGAGGTATTTTCATGTATCTTGTGATTTCAGAGGGATTTTAGTGTGCATTTCCTTCTAACCCGAAGTCTTTGTGTAACCGTGACACCTAAAACATGTTCTTTAAAAGAGAGACCCAGGACATTGTCATGAAGTTCCAGGTAAAGGTGAGGTAGGGCAGGGGAGGAGTGAATTATCATAGGAATTGTGATGAAATGCAGGAACTTGCAACACTGCAGAGTTCCTCTTCTGTTTTTCCTTGTGATTCTTCCTGACACAAACTAAACCAGTCAGACCTTCTCTAGTCTAACATCATTCATGGAAAAAAGAGACTATAACTTCTTTTGCTCCTATGTATAGGGTATGTTTTTTTCACAGGTTTCTTTTTGTTGTGCAGCAAGGTTTCAATTGCCTTGTTTCTTTTTCTTGGGAATTTTGACTTTTGAAATGGAAATTGTTTCTTGGGACAGGTTCCGTTAGCACCAGAGGCTTCCTGCTCTCAGAACTGTCCTCTGTTTTATAGTTAATATCACCTTTAAAACAGGCAAATTAGAAAAGACTTATACCAAAGCTTTAGCAGCTAACCTGGCTTTGTGCAGAAGGGAGAATGAAATTTCTCTTTGTACCACCTGGAACGGACGTCTTTTCTTATACTACAGCTAATTTCAGTGAAAGGTAGCAATAACAGCAATAGTTTACCAAGGAAGCAACTTTAACAGATCCCAGCTGACAAAGAGCAGTTCTTTTTCTCCTTTCCGGAGTTCAGCAATTGTTGTTCTCTTGCAAGCACGCAAGACAGTGTCAGGGAGTTTGCCAGGCCCTGCTGCATTGAAAACCCACCTTTCCTGGAAAGGAAAACACCTTAAAACCACTGAACTTTCCTCTGCTAACGCTTTGCTCTTTCTTACCCTTAGGTCCTGAAGTCAACACTTGAATTTTTCCAGTTGCAGTCAGTTTGGTAGGAAATTTTTGGTTCAAATTGATCCCTGAATTTTTCGTGTAAGCCTTAGCTTTTGTTAGGTCCTAGCTGCATCATTACTTCTGCCCCAGAAAAAGCATATTTAGCATTTTTTTATAATAAATGTTAGTATAAGCGGTTCATGCTTTCTACTGTGTTGCTTTGGTCATTTGGTGTGCTCTGTAGCTCTTACTCAAATTCTGTCAACCATGTCACCCTGATTTGGAGTTCTCTCCTCTTCAGCAAGAGTTCGCCATTAAAGTTACTTTCATGTAGAAGAATAGGACTTCAAACTTCAACTTGTTCAAGCATTGAAGCATTAACTTCTGAAAAAAAACAGATTTAATGAGGACTCTTGACTTTCAGTAGTAGAGGGCAAAAGTAATGCACCTAACATTCAGAGAAAAAATATCTTGAGCTTGTTGCTGAAAGAGAAGGGAAAAAAAATCCCAGCTGTTGCCATCATATCTGGGACATCTTAATTCAACAGGCAGGCTTTTCATAGGATTCTGGTGAAAATATTGCAGAATAAAGAAGATGGAGAAGAGAACAGAACAATACTGACAAACATACTGCAATGTATGTGAGAGGAGGACAGATGATATGAGCCAGCCTGACTCTTCCCTGTGGGGGATACAGCTGGTCTTCAGGCAAAAACTGCAACTGGTCTGTGTTTTTTCTTGTAAGATGAAAAAGATAAGGAAGAAGGAAGGAGGAGAAGAAAGGAGGGGAAAAAAAATTGATTGCAGTCATCCAGCTTGGCAAACAGTTCTTAAATTTCTCAGGAAGGCCAAAGAGGTTGCAGTGTCATCTTGACATGCCTTCATCACCTTGGTCTTGGTTGTTGAGGCAGATGTGAGAGCAGAACAATATGTCACTTAATTTTTTTTTTTTAATTCATTATTATTATTCCTTCTGAAGGAGTAAAACACTGATTAAAGAAGAATCTTTCTGGGTTTACTGCAACATTGACAGTACATAATTTCCCTGGGAAGGAAGAAAGCCCTTTTTCATACTTACTGCTAAAACTGTGTCAGTTTCTGGGATAATGATTTAAATGCAACTGCTGTGGTTGCAATAGGACTGTAGTTTATGATATAGTCTATAGTTGCAAACCCGTGTCGGGACTGGTGGAAAAAGATTTAAGCAGGGAACGGATTTTAATATTTTTCTTTCAAAGAACATGGCCAATCACTAGCTGTTTTTTGCTCCGAAGTGTGTGCAAATTTTATGTACACATACAAAATTTATACGTACAAAGCATTAGTTTTCTCTTTTTCCAGATAGAACATTACTAGCTCCAAGCTATTCTAGCTAGTCAATGGTATCCTAATTAGTCACTGACTAAAAGAGTATTCTAATAAACGTCAGTGAGCAAAATGTGCATATTTTATGGACATAAATAACAACATGTAAGCATCAAAGCTAAAACTTGCCTTTACATAAATGTGTGTCATGGGGCACTTCTGAAACAATTTCTGAGCCGGAAAAATCCACTAGTGATAAAATTACTGTAGAGACTCTATTTAAGCTGATGTTGGAAATGTTATTTCCACCTTTATGCTAGTAATGTTCTAATGACTATAGGATTCTTATCTTTTGAGTAATCTACAACTGCCTGTTTAGTCTGAGCAAAGCATTTAGCCAGTTGCCTGTATTCAGTGAGGGCCACAGAAAGGACACAATTTCCTGAATATAACTACAGAGTGCAAATATTGTGCCCTAAATAACACACCAGTTACTGTAAATGTCAGTAGAGGGAGTTTTTCTGACTTTGATTTAGTAAGAGCCTGTAGCAAAGCCAGCTGTTAACACTTCTTGACTGCTTGTCATGATGAAGGGGGGACCATCATTTCTACACACTTTTGTCTTTTGATTAAAAGAGGGAAGCAATTTTTCAAGCACTTTCCCACAGGTGCAGAACCACAGTATTAGCTGTATTCGACTGTTTGCTCCTTTTTTGTGCTTGTACTGAATTTGCTAGTTCTTCTTGGTGAGTTCTTCTAGCAAAAAGCAGACACCTGCCTTGGATACACATCATCAAAGACGTAAGAGAGTTTATTTCAAGTTAGTTGAGGACTCCTTCAAGTGTGAGCTTAGCATGAAGACAGACAGCGTGCATTCATATGTCTCTGTGTAAATCATTTTAGTTATTTGTCACAAACAGGGACAGAATCAATAAAAATGGATGAAACGGTGATAAATAGAACAAACTAGCATCTTACCATCCCAATCATCTTTTGTAAACCAAGACAGCTTCCAGTACTTCCTGTTTTCTGCAAAAGGCAACTTGTTCTGCCCTAATACATAGCTTTTTGAATGATGGGGGAAACTATACAATGAAATAAAAAATGCTTTGCAGTGCTTCAGGCAATACTTTTCAGCTATAGCTTTTGAGGATTTTTGCAAGGGCGAAAAAAATGTGTATGCAAGTGGTCATTCACAAATGAAAATCTGCATGCCCACATCAAGCTGCTTTGTTGCCAGTGTGAATGTTGAACTGCAGACCAATGTAGAATTTCAAAACTGCAGACATTGCTGAAAGTTACCAGTGTGTTCGATCGGCAGACAGTACGCTAGGGAGTCCCATCCATAGTGACACGCACGTGTATTTCCCTATGACCATGTATTTTGAGGCAAGCACACTTCTAGAAAGGAAGTTTTCACAGCAGCACTTGTTCCTGGGAAATAAGTAGGTGCTGATCCTAGTCTTATCTGTATGATTGTTTGCATTAGTGCTAGACATGTTGTTTCTGCTTATTCTTTTTCTCATACTACAGTAAGTACTCTTACAGTGAAATACTTGGAATGGGAAATTATGAGGGAGGGCAGAAAGAAGCAATAAGCTGATTTTGGTTTGTTAGTTATGTAACATGGGGAATCATGTTTTGACGGAAGCAAGATAAGTATTTTCTCAAGAAAGGCAGATATATTGGAACATATGGAGACTGACTTTGCTGTAGGATTTAATGATGTGTATTTCTACTTTTGTGGGAGTATATACATAGTTCTGTTTTTAGCATTGTCACCTTCATTTTGTTTTTTCATCCCTTTTTGGGTTGCTGAAGCCTATGACCTAGTATTGCAAGACTATCTTTTCTCTAAGTGATCTTAATTATTCTGAAGTGTAATTTTTCAGAGTAGACACCTGCATTACAGCAGAAACCATATTAAAGAACCTCTTGAGAAAAAGATGTGAAAAGGTGAAAGGAGATGATGAAACATTGAAAATACCATGTGCTTCACTTCTTCCATGTAAAATAATCAAAAAACGGATTAGAATAAAATCCGCAGTTCTTTCCCTGCTTTTGCATAATCAAGCTACTTTGTCCACTTGACGTCCTTGCATTCAGAGGCTGAAATGTGTCCAGCCCGTCAGATAAAGGGAAGATAAAGAATATTTTATCACAAAAGATGGTTTGCATTTTCACTCTCTCAGTCATCCACTTGTCTTTCCTTCTTCCCCATTTACAGCTTCTGCGATCCCAGATAATGGAAGGAGATCCTGTCTAAAGCTTAAGGTCTTTGTGCGACCAGCAAGTAAGTTCTTCAGATTAAGCTTCTGAGGGTGGCTTTGTAGTGCATGATTTACTATGTGGTCAAGTAAACATCAGTAAATCTTTTTTTTACTGTTAAATCTTGTGTATCTGTTCTATACCGCAGCATTTTTGTTATGATTTTCATCATATTTTCTTATCATTTTTCATAAAGCTTTGTTTTAATTACATGGCACTTGCTAACTTGTTGTTTCTTAAACTGTTGTACAAATGGAAGACTATGCTGGCATTTGGACAAGTGCGACAGATTTTAAAATATAAATATGCTTAATTATTCATAATAAATAGAAAAAAGCAAGAAAAAAAGGAACGTGGGGAGTTTAAGGGTGTCTCACTAACATATTTGGCTGTTATCTCTATTTTTGTTATAGACAGCTGTATGAAAACTATAGGTGTTCATGATCGTGTTTTCGATGTTAACGACAAAGTAGAAAATTCATTAGAACCAGCAGGTTAGTATGCTTAGAGAATCTCTTTTAACAAATGCGTGTATCCTTCTGGTGCTTCAGTACTTTTTTTCCTCTTCTCTCTGCATGCTTTGCATGGTACAATTGCTCTGCTTTCACACATTTCTAGCAGTGCTAATATCGCTTATGGTATATTTCCTGTATCTTTTTTTAATGCAGAGGAGGAAGAATGTTGCTTTATTTGTTTTTTGGGTGATGTGGTTTAATAAAATATCATGTGTGCCAGTGTAAAATTTTCACCAGCATCCTGAAGTCGCTGGCCCATCTAACCCAAACACCCAGCATGTTGGCAAAACACTCTGTTTTCCAACTGGGCCCAAAGTTTTAGAAATAAAGTCAACAGACACACTTCGTGTTTTAACCTGGTTTCAAAAGACTTTCAGAAAAACAGAACCACTGCTTGTTTGATTCTGGTGCATGACACAGGCATGGAACTGACAGAGTTAGTGTTTAAGAAATTAGTTCTTTAAAATTATATACATTTGTATGTATATTTGGTCAGGCAAAATATTTTTACATACATGCACTCACACACAGATGCTCTGATATATGTAAGTTCGTGTCCTGTTTTTATTGAAGCAAAGTAAAGCTTTGGGGGGATTTTCTGTCTTTTTCTGCAAAACACTGCCTTAAGAATAAAAATAATGCTTGTTATGAAAAAGCCTCTCATCTGCCCAGGGCAAAGTTACATTAACATCCACCATCAATCAAGATGATGTGTCTCTGTGTGGGAAGTGCATATGTGTTGTTTGTATGGCTCAGGTTTATGACAGATAGAAGCATGTTTAATTCTAGGGGCGTGAGTAATCCCACCAACTTCAGTGGGATTGCTCATGACATTATTAGGTGGATAGGTAGGAAAAGTATTTGCAATAGTAGTATCACCTGTTTGTTTTATACGTACCTATACACTGCTCACACATTGTTGTATTCAAGTCTCAATAACTAAAATACACAGTTAAATAAGCAAATTATACCAGAAAAAAAATACACACATACCATTTAGTACATACCCTGAAGAACCAAGTTCTTTTTTTTTTTTCTCTTAAGCTATTTGAAAGAGACTTCCCCTTTGGTATGAAGCAACATACTATTATTTTGCTCTTTGTTATTTGCAGTTCCTTTAAGTAAATGTCATTATTTATACAGAGTATAAATAAGGCTTTCACAAGTTATCCAGTCTGAATGATTTACCTATGGATACACAATAGAATTTGTTATGTTTCTTTAGAAGAATTTTCTGAACTCTCCTAAAAGTTTTGGTTTTGAGAATCACAGATGTTCTCTAAGCAAATCTAAATGCAAGGAAGTACATTTATATTAGAAAAAATTTGTACGTTTATTAACAGCATTCTTCTGAAGAATGCTTTAGGATGATCTTT
>NW_010522424.1:147960-205576 GCF_000687285.1 Phaethon lepturus
AGGTAACCTAGAAACTCAATGCACTTTTTTACGTTTTGTGATTTGGTGAACATGGGCTAATTTCTGTATTTCTCGTGTTACTGGTTTGCAAAAGAGATCATGGGAGTAATAAATGCTTGATTTTAGTGAACTTGCTGAGCATATTTTTTCAGCAGTGCTGCTCACTTCCCACTGAATGGCTATACCTAACTAGCACCATCACAAAAGCGTACTGTTAGAAAGCAACAGGCAAACCAGGGAACCAAAATCATAGAAGGAGCATCCTGCAGTCTGAGATGAAATACTGTTTGTGTTACCAGGAGGAAATAATAGCATTAATGAGAAGGTTTGGTACCAATAAGTTCCCACTCTCAACATCAGTGTGTATTTGCATTATTATTGGGACCAGTCACCATTAGATAGTCAGTCATTCCCAGATCTGCCAACTGCTGTCACACTTTTCGATTATTAGGTTGTTAGACTTGCCGCTGCCTTGGTAGATCTTGTTGCATGTGATCTGTGTCATATACTAATTTACCTGCCTCTGACGTGCATCTTCTGCTCCTGTCCTGTCCCCTAGCCTGACACTGTCTTTTTCCACAGTAGACAGAAGAACTTGGAGGCAGAAGGGTCACATTCAGCAGATTACTCACTGTCACCTTCCTTTTAAAAGTCAGGATTTGTGTGATTTTTGAACCCTTGTAATTGCACTGGTTTTGTTCAGGAGTTTGTAGGAAACTGGTCTATTGAGATTACAGTTGTTTCAGAAGTGATAAAAGTAATTGGCCCTATTCCTTGTCCTCCCCTTCTCTTCTTCCTTGATAATAAAAATAGGAAGTCCCTGCAGCCACGCATATCTGGAAAAATTATACCTGAAGCATATGATGTAAAGCTGTGTGATCTGGAAAATTCATGGCTGTCAAAATAATTTTTTCTAATTACTGCTGGCATTCCCGTTCTTTAGCAGTGACCTTCCAGATTTTACTCAGGGAATTTTGTCCTCTTCATCACTTGGCTTCAGTGTTTAAAATAAAGCAAAACCTTTTCTCCAAGCATTAAAGATTATGTATATGTTTCCCTGTTATAACCAGGGAAAATAATATTTGTAAAGTGATTTTGAGAACCACAGGTGAATCATGTGCTCTAGTATGAGTGCAGAAACCTTGGGACTGCATTGACAGAAAACCCACATGATTTCTTGAAAGAAGCCCCTTAATGTTAAATGAAAAAAATTCTTCTGTGAAGAATGGCTTTATAAAAATGCCATCATAGAAAATCTCCATAGTTTTCATTTAAAAGAATTAATCTTTTTAGTTTAGGACTCTTTCATTGAGTTTTTTTAGCAGTAGCGAGCATTCCAGTCATGGCAGTATCTGATAGTCAAAGAGAATGAGGATTTATTACTGCTGTACACTAGTTCTGCCCTATTGTGTTTTCGTGCTGACTCATGGATGCAATTAGGACAAAACTGTTGACATTCAATGTTGCAAATTCAGACTTATTTGCAATTCTATTGATGATGCAAGAGATAGAAGGTAGTGCACATCATTCTCCTCTGTAGTTTTAGTTCATCAGCAGTGAGTATACGTTTCCGAATGAGGAAGAGCTGACCCCAAATATGTGAAAGGAGATAGAGCTAGCAGTTAAAACAGGGATATTTTTTCCCAGTAACTTCTTAGGGTATGGTTTAGTTGAGAAGCTGCTCTTGTGAAATACTATATTCTCATTACAGTGTCACCAAAGTACAAGAGTGTACCTCAGAAGTGAAATGTAAAACAGTTTTTGGTACTGACAACCACTGTAACTGGCATTTTTCAGTAGCCAGCATTCACTGAAATTTTTAGATTCCTTTGGAATAATTCTGGAGGAAAAATATTAGGGCCTCGCGCAGGGCTCAGAGGATCTCCCTGCCGTACGTGGTGAAGAGCTGTAAGTGAAGTCATTTCAGCTGGTCTTTTTCACTGACACCAGTGTGCCTTTTGTCTGATGATGTCTTACTCTTACAAAGCTGAACATATTTACAGCTGATCAGCGCTTGCTTTTCATACTTTTTCCTTGAGCAGCACTGAAGACCTGTTGATAAGCCTGACACAATTGTAGCATCAATTAGTGATGGAAAAAAATGTGATAAATTGCTAATCCAGTTTACTGTGCTTCTAGCTGTGTAACTGAACTGGGGCTGAAGAGCCTATCAACAAAAATTATGCTAAGTGCTAGGTGTTAAGGCTGTGAAGGGGAGGGAGCTTGTTTCTAGCTAAAGCTAAGTAATATGAAAGGCCCGATGCCAAAGCAGCATGGTCTTCCCAGTGTCCTGACTCCCGCTTCCCTTAGTGCCTTTAATTGGAATTGCACAGCTCTTACCCAGTGTAGTCCTGGCAGTGCAAATTGTTGAGATGGGAGCTACGAGGCAGATACATCATGGATATGTTGGCATATTTCATAAAATGGAGGAGCTTATTACACTAAGTAGAGAGATACTATTAATTTTCCTGGAAACTTAGGCACTCTAAAATAACTTACGAATACATTTTGAGGCCACTTCATACTTCCTAAAAAGATTTAGCTTATCTCCTTCATTTAATACTATGACAATTCAAATCCAGAGCTGACTTTTTATGGCAAGCTTCTGATTACTTTTGAAATAGCCAAATTAGATAACTGTGGGTATGGCTTTGCAGAGAAAAATACCACACCTGTAACAACAGTCACTGAAGTTGAACTGGACTTTACCTAGCTTTTTCATGTTACAAACTGTGGCTTTTAAGGCTGATCTTCAGTCTACAAAAACGAAACAGAGCTTTATTTGGCATCCTAAATTCAGTATTCGCTACTGTGTTCTCTTCTGTTGTTAATGTATAAGCATGTTTTCCCAGCTCCACTGGTTCTTTTTTTCATTAGTTTTAGCAGCATAGATGTAAATCTGTATTTTGTGTACCATAGAAGGTAGTCTGTTACCTATGAGGTTTTCCAGATTGAGTACGTATTCTATAAAATCGGAGATTGTCATGTGTTAGCCCTTAAAATTCTGTTTCAAGAAAGGGAGACTGGTCTTATATCCCATGCGCATCCCCAGATGAGGTATACTTCGGTGGAAATTTTATGCGTGGAAGTGGAATATAGGCTTGGTCTTACAGGCTGTCATTTCAAATTCAGGAGCCAAAATCTGTAACTCAGTAAGGGGATTAACTGTGAAATTAATTCTGAGCATGTGCAACTCTTCTTCAAACCCTTTTGAAAATCAGGTGGTTTTATTTAGCTGCCTCCCTATTGACATTGCTATGTAATGAGCCATCCAAAGCTAGAGCTACAGTGTTTTATTAGAAGAGGAATCTTTCATTCCTCAATCTGCTGAAATCAGACTTACTTTCTGCTCCTCTGGTCGTCAGTGGGAGTTTTGCCAGTAAGAAATGCAGGACTTGGCCCCAAGTTGCTTACATAATGAGGTATTACACGCTTGTGAAAGTCAATGACAGCACAAGGTTCATTGCCCTATTTCATAAAGGCACTGCAATCTACTTAGAGTTGTCGGCTCAGTGAGAGTTTATTAAGGATGCAAAATCTCATTGGAATGTATGCTTTCTGTTTGAACAGATGATACCGTACATGAGTCAGCCGAGCCATCCCGTGGTGAGAACGCGGCACAGACACCAAGGATACCCAGCCGGCTTTTGGCAACTCTATTGTTCCTCCTGGCAATGCTTTTGATATTATAGCACAGTATGCTCCGGCAACCTGTCGCAGAAAATATCAGGGTCTTGGAACATCAAAGATCCACCTAACTGCTCATCCCAGGAAAGGGACTTTATTGTTTTTGCAGATGTCAAATTGTTATTTTTCCCTTTTCCCTTTTCTTCTCCCTTTTAGCCTGAACTCAGCAAAAATTTGAAGGGGATAACTAGCTTCAGCACCCATCCCTACCTACCCTGTGACTTTCTTAACCCCTCCATATAAATAAAAGGACTCCAAATGAAAATGCCAAACTATAATAGTGACACTAGTGATTCTTATTTTCCTCTGCATTCTCCTTTAAGAAGTCACCTCTGTTAGTTCACTATGTCATCTGTATGTGGACAAGGAAGAATAGTGGCAGATGCAGTCAGTGAAGGATAAGGAAAGTGAGTGAAAGCCTGGGAGAGTTTTTCTCTCTGATACAATATTTATGCCTTCTCGTTCAGCACTATAAGATGATCATGCAAGGCATCGTGTCACCATGTCAGGACTGGAGGGGAAATACTAAGATTAGATATAATACAACACCATGTCCTCCAGGAGTTTCTAAATGAACAGGCTTCTGAAAGGGAAAGACGATGTTTCTTACAGGACTGTCTTGAAACATCTTTGACAGTAAAATTGTGCTCATGAATAGAAACACTGTCTTTGGTGAGAAGAAGTTTGTATTTAGGAGTGCTAGCACACAGCAGGCAAGGTCAGATTTAGGAAACTTCACTGGGGGTGTGAGTGCCTCTGTTATTTCGTTTTAAGGGGATAATGCACACCGGATTATTTTATTTTAAAACAAATCACCGTGGTGCTACAATTTTTTTCTTGAAATGCAGAGGCACTTTTGAGAATAAAGTGACCTTCCCCAGCGCTGACTTAGTAGCTGATAGCCTTGGATGCTGCTCTGGGTGTTAATAGATGCTAAGAGAGGACATCAGTGGCCAGAGGAAACATGTTTGGGACACAGGATCTCCAGTGTGCTCTTGATTTGTCTCTCCTGCAAGTTCCTCAGTCATGGGAATAAACCACATGTAGAAGAAGCCAGGATAGTCTAGTAGCATTGTTTGGTGGGGGGAAAGAAAAGAAGTGTGGAATATGAATTCAAGTGTTGATTTTTATCTTTTCCCCTTCCAGCACAGTTTGAAGAGTAGAGGAAATGTGTTTATCAGCCAGAGATAAACTAGATGGGCTCCCAAAGACTTAACAAAATATTTTTTTAAAAATCCACTAGAATAGAATATACATTATTTAGATATACTTTATGCTGAGAGTGAGTATATATGCTTGTCCTATTTAAACATGTGAGAGAAGTGGTAACCCTTGATGCAATTAGGAAATGGGACTGTCTTGTTTGATGGAATTGGGAGTGACCCTGTTTAAGGAATCTGAGCCTTGGCTAACACAGAACTTTAAAAAGTCATTTGCCAGGAAGTGCAAGCCTTGGGGTATTTTTTGGCTAGGCTGCCATGAAATTTGGACTGCTAAGCATAATCGGGGAAATACCAGACCAAGACTGAAACAGAGCTTTTCTAACAAAAGCTGTGATAATTATTTTAAATGTGAAACAAAACATGGAGCGCATTCAAGCAAAACAAAGGTTTTCTATATTAATTCTGAAGAAAAAGTCTGCCGTAACAAAATTGAGTGATGCCATTAACAGGCAGCACTTTGTGGGCTTTTTTAAAATGAAGTAAAGCTTTCCAAAAGTTGAAGCAGCCCATTATTCAAAAAAGGAGGAAAGGGGGGAATACATTGAAGGTGTAAAGGGAGGTTTATGCATGCTAAACTATGATCTGGGCTTGCCTGATACCATACAACACTCTCCTTAATTCAGGGCCTGTGCTTACAGGAAGAATGTGGGAAATTTCCTCTAGTCTGAAGTGCACACAGTAAAGATACACAGCCTAAACAGTGAGGGAAGTCGTCATCTCATTACAGGCTCTCTGGTACTTTTCTCTCTTTAATGTGGATGTGCTTGGTACACACAGTAATACTTCCTGTCAGTAGGAATTTAAAAGCTTTGGATGAGGTGAGGTGATAATCACAATGCACCTTATCGAATGGGTTATTAACCAGAGTACAGATAATATTGCACAATCGGTAACCACATTAAAACGATTCTTAGCAATTGCAGGCAGTCATACCAGTAGCGCCAATTTAGTGTAGAAATGGAGACTTCACTCTTCACCCTTTGTCTCTGAGTGATGTCGGAGTTCAAGATGTACATTTATCCACAGCAGAGGATTTTCACTAGTGTTACTCCTGGTGAAATTCACCCCTTTGTTTTACCGCAGAGCTCTGCTGGGTAGATGAGGAGTGACATGAGGGGTGCAGCTGCAAGACGGGTCCCTGCACTGCCTGTGGTGGCTGGGGGCATACCAGCCACTGTCGGTCTGATACCTGGTAGCATCAGGCAATCCCAGTGATACCAAGTACATAAATGCTGATGGGCTTTGTGTTGCATTGCAAACCTCCGGATGCTTTAAATGCAAATGTTGGTGCAAATTAAGGAGGTTTATGCTCCCTTCCCCTTTATCTGCCCCAGCTCAAGTCTGAGGGACTGATTCTCCCTCGGCCTGGGTGGCTTACTTACCCCCATGACCTGCACTCCTGGCTGCCAAGGGCATTGCAGTGTGAAGGAGGCAAAATAGGGATCAGTCAGTTTAGTGGATACCGTGTATCCTTTAATAGACAAGGTAACATTTCGTGTTAGTTTAGAATATTGTTTTGTACTGTACTTACTTGGATGGCGAAGGAAAGACAAGTAAAACTTAAAGCTATGTTCTTTAAATTCTGTATTATTAGCAACCTCTGTTGTATATAGTGTTTGATAATAAAGTATTAATTTGATTCTTATGTCTTTTGTAAGTGAGAACAATAGACTTTCAGGATATTAAAATCATGCGTTGATTACAAGACAGAGCTTTGAAGCATCAAGTGTGATCATGGCTGAGAACTGAGAGACAAGTGGCCATGACGCTGCAGCATACAGGACTCATCGTTGAAAATTGTTCATCTGTTGCAAGACTTCACAATGTCAAGACCTGGAACAACATGACTTTTGATGATCAATGTTTTGTCCTCAGTGTTTAAAGGTCTGATGTTGGAGCCCTGTGGTTTCTGTGTTAGTTTTTGGTCTTTTGTATCATGTTTGTTTCTAAAAAGGCTTTGGGGATATAAGAAATCTTCTGTTATTTTGTTTGTTTCTTTCTTTTTTCTTTATTTTTTTCCCTCCTGTTTTCCTTTTGGTTTTGTTTCCATGAATAGTTTTTTCCACAAAGGATCTTGCCAGTGTCATGTGCGATATATGTATGTACTTGGTACCAAAAGAACTAGAAACAAATTTGGGAGGTACTGAGAGTAGATGAGTAGATTGTTTCCTTTCCTATATAATTGTGGAAGGAAAATGGTTGTATTTGTACCTGTTGATTCCCACCCCTAGCCCTCAAAACTGAACTTAACCTATTGCCTCGTTAGAGCAGTGGTTCAGTCACTTTCAGAGGCTTAGAGTGTTAACTCTTCCCCTCCTTTCATTACACTTGGATTTTGTAATCACCAGTTTTAATGTACAACTCTCCACACTTCTCTTCCCTCTTCCTGCCCTTCCTCCTCTCCTACCCTCCTCCTTTTTTTAATTTGGAACTGTGAATGGGCAGATCAGTTTCTGGTCTGGCATCACTGAGTTTTTCCCATGCATTCGCCCTCGAGCTTCTCGGATGTGAGACAAATCTCCCTACAATAGGCTTGCTGCCATTGTTTGTACAGTTTAATAGATGCTGGCATGTTGGAGGTTACCCATGAGTCTGCGAAATCCGCTTTCCATGCTTACTCTTGACACCCCATTGAAGGCACTCATTGTGTATGCATCTGGGTATGAAAGTCCAGCTCAGTGTGGTCCTGTGCTTGTACTGCCCTGCTTTGCAGTTTCTTTGCACTTATTCATTGAGTGCTGTTTTTGAAATGCTTACATTATATGAACTTAAAAGAAAATGTTAAAAAAAAACAACACACCCAAAATCCCTGCCCCGTAAGATCTGTATTTGTATATACACGTGTCAGTACAATTATACTTAAATAAAATTAAAGATTTTCATCATTTTAATTGATTCTCTTAGGCTACATTTTTGTACAATGAATTACGTCTTTATTTTAGGGACTATTTGTACCTACCTTACATATTTCTGGAAATACGTGATGGAAAGCAATGAGGAGTATGAGTGGGAAAATGTGAAGACTGCAGTGGGCACAGCAAATGACTGTTCAGAGCTGTAACTACCGGCATCCTGGCTGATCTAAAGCCTGGCTGCTCTGCTCCTCACCTTTTTTTATGTGTTCATAACTCTTCCAAACACTTAGGAGTCTAAGGAACTATGTCAGCCAAATGCTGGAGCATTACGTGGTTTCCATCATCACTTTTGCCCTGCTCTGCACCTCCCAAGCAGTCTTCCTTACTCCCCTGGGTACCGGGTAGTTGCATGGTGTAACTCTTGCTTCTTAAGGAGTAGAGCCAACCCCGGAGGTGTGCAAACAGGGCGGCTGCACACGGTGCCCCTCTGCCCAGGATGCCCCTCAGACTGACAAAGAGGTGGGGTAGGAAGTGGCTTTGAAATCTCAGCCATGTTTTTCTTTACAAACCGGAGGAAAAAGGCTGAGAGTGTGGACGCCTCATGGGTGGGAGGATTTGAGCAAGGGTGCCTCCGGAAGGGAAGAAGAAGAAAGGGGAAGCAAGCAACCGGCTGGCTGTTTCTCCTCCTCCTTTCCACCCCTGCCCCCAGAGGCTGATGTGGCGCTTTTAAAAATGGACAGGACTAGATTGTGGTTGTCTTGTACTTAGGTCTGAAGTGGTTGTCTTTGGCAGTGCCCGCTCACTAATCATACGATAGATTTAACCTGAGAATTTAGGTCATGGAAGGTGGGGGGCACATACCGACACCCATAATACATGCACCGTGCATTCAAAACTCAGCTGTAATTACACCATGTTAGCATTAAACTCACTGAAAGCTTTTTATTACATTTAATTAGTTGACAGGGCAGCAAGTACTAATTATTACTTACTCTAACCTTCTTTACAAATGAGAAGTGACAGCTTGGTGAGAGGAGAAGTGTGTGTGAGGATTCGATACAAAGAATTGATACACCAGACTTTTTTCTTCTGGAGCTGTGATGTTACAACCAGGGCAGGGTTATAAGTGACACATGTTCAGTATGTCTTAACATAATAGCCATGTCCAGAAAATATCCTGCAGTCTGACACGCTTAATAGCCTTTGCTCAGAAGACACTCTGCTTTGGCTGAGAATGGTATTTGATTTCATTTTTCTGCATTAGCGTGCACAATGGGCCTTTGTGCTCCCTCATCTTCCTTTCTGCAGAATGATTCTGCTCACAGAGTACCTCTGAGGGCATTCTTAGGAATATTCAGGCATGCATCATACCACTATGATATGGTTGTGTGCCAAAGTGGTTTTATTCATTCAAAACAAAGCTTTGATTTATATAGGTTAGAGATGCGGTAACCAACTGGGATAGCTAAATTTTTTACAGGCTTTAACAGCACAGGATTGAAAAGTGCCTCCCTCCTTAATAACTCTTATTTTTGTTAGCATTTGCCCTTACTAGGAAGTTTAGTTTAAAACTTGGTTTAACTTCTTATTACAGGTGTATGCCTAAGAGCCCAGACTGAGGCTCAATCTTCACTGTAAAAGCCGCAGTACAGTACAGACCTCTTGTGCGAGGTGTCTATTTATGTTCGTTTGCTTTCAACACCACTGCAGTTTGCTATATGAATCAAAGCAAGCTGAGGTATCACCGATTTAAAATTTTTATTAAAATTTTCTCCTAAACCACATGGAAGTTTTTAAAACAAAGTATTTGTTAGATGCAAAAATATACTGAAAATAAAATTCAAAATGGCAGTGATATTGCAAAAAAAGTTGAAGAGCTAAGCAGGTTTTTTGTTGGTTTCCCCCAATAAACAGATAAATCTGTTAGCTGACTGATACTGTCATAGAATCATAGAATCACAGAATCGTTGGGTTGGACGGCAATTTTTAAGGTCATCAAGTCCCCCTGCAATGAGCAGGGACAGCTTCAACTAGATCAGGTTGCTCAGAGCCCCGTCCTACCTGACCTTCAATGTTTCCAGGAATGGGGCATCTACCACCTTTCTGGGCAACCTGTGCCAGTGCTTCACCACGCTCACTGTCAAAAATTTCTTCCTTAGATCTAGTCTAAATCTACCTTCTTTCAGTTTAAAACTGTTACTCCTTGTCCTATCAATACAGGCCCTGCTAAAAAGTCTGTCCCCATCTTTCTGCTAAGCCCCCTTTAAGTACTGGAAGGCTGCAATGAGGTCTCCCAGAGCCTTCTCTTCTCCAGGCTCAACAACCCCAACTCTCAGCCTTTCTTCACAGGAGAGGTGTTCCATCCCTCAAATCATTTTTGTGGCCTACTCTGGACCCACTCCAACAGGTCCATGTCTTTCCTGTGCTGAGGGCTCCAGAGCTGGACACAGCTCTAGGTGGAGTCTCACCAGAGCAAAATAAAGGGGCAGAATCACCTTGGCCTGCTGGCCACGCTTCTTTTGATGCAGCCCAGGATACAGTTGGCCTTCTGGGCTCTGAGCACACATTGCCATCTAACGTCCAGCTTTTCATCACCAGCACCCTCAAGTCCTTCTTGGCAGGGCTGCTCTCAATCCCTTCGTCCCCCAGCCAGTACTGATACCAGTGTTTGCCCCGACCCAGGTGCAGGACCCTGCACTTGGCCTTGTTGAACCTCATGAGGTTCACATGGACCCATTCCTCAAGCTTGTCCAGGTCCCTCTGGATGACATTCAATCCCTTAGGTGTGTCAACCGAACCACTCAGCTTGGTGTCGTCTGCAAACTTGCTGAGGGTGCACTCAATCCTTCTGTCTAGATCATTGATAAAGATATTAAAGAGTCCTGTTCCCCTTATGGACCCCTGAGGGACACCACTTCTCAACTATCTCCATCTGGACTTCAAACCATAAGGTAACTCTTGCAACCACCAGCACATCTCAAAACATTCATTTTTCCTGTGATGACTTTTCAAGTAAGTTCTCATGTCATTTAGTTACACAAGGAGGAATATAAATACAAGAAATTGCAGGGTGGCAAGCTAGATGTCTACTTGGAGGGAATGAAGAACTTTCTGGTTTGCCTAGAACTTACGGAAGCATACACTGCATTCAAGATCAAGCGTATAGAGTGATTTCTATATGCTAAGCCACCTTGTAATGTATCTCTGAAGTAAAGGAAGGAAGGTACCTCTTTCTGTATATACAATCTTAGGTGAATTCTTACACACAGCTACCTTTCACTTCCTATGTTCAAAGCATGCTCTACCTAAGTGCTCTTTTGTGGGACATAATGGCACACTTAAGCAATATGTAGTTTCCAGTACTAATTTTAACATTTAAACACATTTCTTCATCCACAGATAAAACTCCATTGGCAAAACTGAAGTTTTTGTTTGGATGGTTTTTGTAAAAAGAAAGGTCAGGTAAATGGAAGGATACTGTAGGTATAAGCACCCCTCTGTTCCTTCTACTGCTGAGAACCGATTGTGCCTTTTGTTCTCAGGTACTGCAACTTGCAAGATCTTAACAAAAGGTTGAACTAATCACTGACCACCTAGTCAAAGAAGTTTAGGAGGCTTTTTTTTTTCTTTCCTCACTGTCACTTTACCTATTTCAGAAGAAAGGAATAAGAAGTCTAGAAACCGAATGCAACAAAAGCAAAGCATCTTTAGGCCTAAAGTTGCAACCCTGATGTGATACTGAAGTTCCAATCCCTTTGTGGGAATAAATGGAGTGCTACATACTGCAAATGGCAAGCTGTGGTCCTGCAGAAACTGTCCTTGACTGAGGAGTGTCAGAAGGATCAGGCCCTTGGCGGGGTGTGAATGCTTCAGCAGAAACTTAGCATGCTGTGCATTTCACAGCACTGCGCGTGTCCCAGTGCTTCTCTTTGCTACAGTGGGGATGGGGAAGGGGTGGGGAAGAAAGAGAATGCTCATTCAGCCACAGACGGCGAAGCAGCAGCGGGAAGTACACAGCAGCCAAGGAAATGGCTACTGGTCTAAACTATCCATGAGTTAAAGTCTTGCTTATTTGTTGAAATTCATAAAAACATTAAATAGAAAATCTGCAAAGTGCCAGATTGTGTTCTCTGGAATTGGTTCTCTGGGCAAGTATTATGCTTGTGGAAGTCGAGGTAATATTTACTGTTCAGTCAAGACCAACATTGATCAATTTTGAAAATCTACTGGCATTTAAAAACATACAGCTCACCTTGCAATTCTAAATCAGGAAAAATTTGAGATCTTGCCCTCTGCAAGGCTCCTTGAGGCTGTATCTGGAACTGTTTCATGTGGAGCTGGCAGCTTAGGATTTTGAAGAATCAGTCCCTTGTAAGACTTCTCCTGCCATTGCTGAGCACTCTGTAGTGAATATTTTAATGGTGGTTTTTAAACTTTGTTTTGGGAGTAACTTTTTCTTGTTGTTTTATTTTTGCCATCACAAAGATCCTGAAGCTGAATCAGGAGTGCAGACCACAGATAAACTGATTTTCAGGGGGCAGGATACAGCTATATTTCGATTTCAGATGGCTGCAAAAAGAAGGATGGCTGCTCTGCCTTAAAAAGGGCTGAGCAAGAGCATGGATCATGCACGATGCTAATGGCTAGACATTAAGTGTAAGGCAAAGCTGGATGAACCCATGCAGTGGTGCTTATCAGGCTTTACACATTACTTTTGCAATGTCCTAGTTCTTGCACATACTTCTGTTACAAGAGGCCTTGTGTTCCCCTTGACACAGAAGCCAAAACGAGTGTGCATATCATCCTTGCTAGTGAATACGTGCCTCTTCTGTTGTTGTTTACTCTAATTAGTTACTCTACTCTGCATTTATTTGCAGAATAATATTTGCAGGTAAAAAGAAAGGAAAACTCATGTCCACTTCCTGTGCTCTGGTCTCATTAGCTAGATTTTCTCAAAACTCTTGTACTCCAGAGAATTTTTGCCAAGTGGCTAAATGAAATACACACAGTATGAATATTTATGCTGTTCTAATGATGGGATTTTTACATCCATGAATAATAAAGGTTTTAACAAGAACAGATAACAAGATTGGCACAAAACTGTGAAGTGGTTAATATTGCAACCTCTTGGTGCAGGGACTTCACTGAGAGCAGCAGGTAGTGCATGGCTCGCTCCCCTTCCTCTTCCTTTAGCACCAAAATTAGTCTGATGGGACATGCAGATCTTCCAGATAGTTTTGCAGAAAACAGGTGTTTTATCTATGCTTTGTACTACAGCTACCTCTTACATACTTTGTTTGAGGAAGCTCAAAGTTTTTGACTAAAAAAGGACCTTCAACTTTTGAACAGTATGTTTATTTCAGATACTCTCCAGCAGTGTTTGCATTTGAATTTGAAGCTGCCACTTTGCTTTGTCTGTTCAGGAGCAACTGACAGACAAGTGTTTACAAGATGCAGAGGTTTGGGGCTGTAAAGTCAGAGCAGCATGGTTTTCATGAGCTGAGGCAGCGAAGGGCAATCCCCGCTCCTCCCTGCTCCTGATGCTTCTCCAGCTGAACGATGCTGATGGGAGATTGCTTTAAGGTCTCATCTTTTGTGAGGTACAGGGAAGCTGCAAGATCCTGAAGACCACAGTCCTCTTTGTACTTGTCTAATAGCCACAACTACTAAAAACCTGGTCTCTTTAGTGTCTAAGTGAGATGTTCTAAGGTCACGATAATGGCATGCTTGGAGGGAACACTGAGCATTCTACCCTCTGTTGAATTTTAGAGCAAGGGTTTATTACATGTTTACTATACCTAAGTGTGCTGGACTTGTGGTAGCAGGTGTTGTTAGGCAATGCACATGTAGATAAGCGATCTCAAACCAGCAAAGAAACGCCCTCAACCTTTCTCTTAGCCAGGACATCCCTCTGTCGTCCTGCTGCCACTCGCCCAGGAAAAATGCTCAGTTCAGGTTTGGATCCTGGGTAACTGCTACCCGTTCTGTCTTTTTTCCACTTGGAGATACCAAAACCATTTACCTGAATTTTGACCAAACAGGTTTTTGACAGGTTTTTTGCCAAACCTGTCTGTCAAGGCTGATGTTCAGGGCTGTGCCCCACTGCTCATTGGCCAGGTTGCCTGTCACAGTTCAGTACACATCTCATGAAGATCAGGCCTCAAACTGGGCCACTGACAGCAGCCTTGCTCTTGAAGTAGGAGCTAAAAGATGCTGCAGGTAAAAACTGGACTGGAAAAGCTGCCTAGGGCTAGGCACAGGGGTCTAGATAAGTCAGAAAGACAGATGATATCACAAACATTTGTGTCAAAATAAAGGAATTTCTTATAGTAAAACTGATTTTCTTAAGAAGAAAAAAGAAATAAAATATAAAACAAAACAGTGACTTGAAAGGAGTCACAGCTGAGTGCTTTTAAAAAGATTTATTTAATTTGCATGGATGGACAGCCAGGGAAATAAAAGAAGACTTTTGATCCTCAGAGCAGACTAAAATAAATCAACATAGATCTTACATTACTTTCTTGCCATCTTCTCCATATGGAGAATTATTTAGTGTTATAACTAATACTATCAAAAGAGAAGAGAATAAAAATTCTTTCAGATTTTAAAAAACTATTTAAACTATTTTTAAAACTTTCATCAAGGGGCAATAAGCTCCATATGAAACAGGTAGATACTTTTTTGTATGTGTTGATACACAGCCAGTGTCATGGAGCAAGTTATCCCTGACAGTATTCTTTGGATGTGTTGTCACTGTTCTTTTCAACTGTTTGCTCTTTTTGCATCCTTTCAGTGAAAACTTGTCCCAGAAGCTACCACGAAAACTATTTACATTGTTTCAAACATAATTAAAACAAGAAAATCACAAAGGAGTAAATTAAAGATTTCAGCCACTACCCTAGTTTCAGCTCTCTCAGGCAACAGATAACTGTCTTAAATGTGTGGTTTAATACACTGAAGAATAATAGAACTTTTCTATTTTGAGATGTAATGCAGCTTGCTAGCTGCTTGTGCTTCAGGACACTGATTACTTAAGAACTCTGCATTTACCTCTTTCTCTCCTGAATAAATTGTGAAGTCTGAAGAAGTTGCTGTGGAAGAGAACAGAATGAAAGCACGCACCTCTGCCATGTGAAGCACCTGTTGTATCTACAGGAGCAGGGACAGATGTAACCCAGGACAAGTCCTCAGAATATATATTCCAGACACTAAATCTGGGATTGAAGAATTGGAAAACATGATGTTTTCAGAAATGGAAAAAGAAAATACATGCAGTCTTGCCATGCAGTTTTTGGGGAAAAAAACCCAACACAAACCTAAGCAAAACAATATCCTAATTGGGCATCCTACAGAGCAATGAAAAAAGCAAGCCATTCTTGTGGTAGAGCAGCAGGGCGTGGAGACTCCCTAGAAGAATCTTCTGAAGGAGGGAGAAAACACACAGTGACTCACTGAGCAAGCAGTTTCCATTTGGAAAAATTAGGCAAGAAATATTAACACACCAGATTTGGGAGCTGTTTACATCAACATAATACACTGCTTATTGCATATACAGAGTGAATGATACCAAGCCTGGAAACCATCATGTCTCATCTAACCTCAGAGAATCCACTGTTAGTTGAAAAGGGCAAGTAAGAAACAATGCAAGTGTTTGAAATCTAGCCATAAATAGAGAGGAACTTTATGAATTGAGCACCTGATGCTGTGCTGTGATCCCTGGCTTTTAATTTCTGGTCTGTCTCCAACTAAATTAGAAGAGAAAGTAGCATATCTAATAGCAATTCTGTCTGTAGGGCATGCTGGAAAGAACAGAATTTAAACACTATTATTACACAAAGTGTGTCTACAAGACAGTCCTTCTAGTCCGGATACCAACAGATACACTCGCACACTACTGTGCTATATGTATTCATCTGTGTAATTTGCCTGCCTATTTATATCCATTAGGAATTAAAATGAAAACCTAGGGGCAGAAGTTGAATCTTTTGAAACACAGCTGTAGAATGGACTGGGAGCAAGAATGGGTAGGAAATTATAGTAGAATTAAGGTAATACACTAGCTCTTCCTTGTGAGCCAGTGTACTCTCTCCCTTTTGCCCAACCCCAGCA
This sequence comes from Phaethon lepturus, assembly GCF_000687285.1. NCBI lineage: Eukaryota > Metazoa > Chordata > Aves > Phaethontiformes > Phaethontidae > Phaethon > Phaethon lepturus. Next base: position 163,835 of record NW_010522424.1, read on the forward strand.
GACAGCCATTTCTTAGTAAATAAACTTGAAAACATTCCCTTCATTACCTAATACTGTAGGATAGGTGGCCAGGAGAGACGCTGTGACAAACTTGTTTGGGCAGGGTGCTAGGTGTGGGTACATACATGTGGTTTTGCACAGGCAAAAACTCATATGATATACAACTTTTAACAGAGGAAGGTGACCATAACTATGACAAACTACATATTCATGGGTAAGAGTGCTCCAGGCTCTGAGGAACATTGCAAACAGATTGTCAGTCTGTGCAGAGCCTCGCTATTGAGCATAGGAAACAGAGCTCCATTTTTGCCCAAAAGCGTTAACTGCAATTGACCATGGGTTCACTGGGGACATGCTGGCACGGGGGGGACAGAGGCAATACGCACTCCAGGGAGTTTCCAGGTCATCCCAACCTAAGATTTTCTCCTATGAACCCCCTCTGGCCCTCCACACAGAAACAGGGAGACAGGAAAGCCCACTAAGACAGACATATTTTAGTTTTAAGATCAGAAGTTGGCATTGTTCCCTGGCTGGTTCCCAAAAAGCTTTTTAATATACATTTTTTCTGCTCTCTCTCTCTCCTCCCCCCACCCAGCTCTCTTTTTTTGAAACTGTTTATATGTAGTAATTAACTCTACCTTGGCCAGATTTTTGTGAGAGTGAAGGGAAGGATGGAGAATTTTGTCTAGTGTGTAGATATTACCCAAATCAGGAAGCTCTCTTGGTAAGACATATGTTACATGAAGCAGAGGACAGACATAGCTAGAAAAGGACCCTGACAAGTAGTGTGGTCTTTTTAAAAGGCTCCTAGGCACTGTCTCTTACCAGTCCAAGGATCTGTTTGTTTTTTTTTTTTTTCTTTACCAGAATTCATTGACCTCTCACTAAATTTGTTTATCCAGTGTGATTTCCATCAGATGGATAGCGACCTTGTTTTCTTCTTCAAACATTTTCTTTAAGTGTTGTTTCAAACTTAATTCTGTGCTGTCACATCACATGCAGCTTTTGCCAGCCCCATCTGCTGAGAAACACAGCTGGGAGGCTAAAACCACTTGTGATGCCTCACACTCAAGAAACACTCATCTTAAAACAAATCTCTCTAAAATATTCTGCCAAATGGCATCTTTGTAAATCTCTCTGTCTAATGGCACAGAAAGGAGCAGACATCAGAAGCTCTGTATTCACAAGGAGAAGCAATCACTAGCTACCCACCTGAAGCAAATCAGAAATGTTAATAGGAAAAATTCTTTAACTTGGAGTGTTTTACAGATCTGCCCACTTCTATTTTTACATGGAAATATAAAATCTTTTTCAATGGCTGTTAAAACTAAAACCTTGGAGTAATAGGAATGGTTCAAATGGGTAAAAAATGAACTAAGAATTTGAACAATGCTATGTAATTCTTCACTCACTCTGTAGGCAGATTGTGCTATTTTTAAATTAGCTGTAATTTGCATAACATATTTTACTGTTATAATTCACTGTCTGTATTTATAGCCATGTCATAACAATCTAGGGTTTTCTTTTTATTTTTCCCTTTGGCTGGAGTTTATGATGTGTATGAAAATTGAGTCTAAGTCATGCACTGTTTGTTCCAAAAGCACAAGCCAGATGAAGAGACATTGGGTTGTCCCAAATTTACAGCACTGTTTGATATGATAATTCCAGCCTCCAAGAATTAGCCTCACCAAGTCTTGTTTTTTCGCCTCTTAACTAAACAAAGCAAAGCTTTTGGAGCAACTGATGGTTTGAAATAGCCAACTATGCATGCACACTCCAGTTCTAAATTAAGGCTGGCCAGAAATCTGTTCAAACAACATGACACTTTTGTTTTTACATATTCATCCAGAAACAAAGAAGGCACTGAATGCCAATGTCCTGTAGAAATAGTCAGCTACAAGGCCTGAAAATCATTACATGAACACACTGCTGCAACAAAACAAATGGAAGAAAAGGTAATTTCACTGCATTTTGTATTTTGGGGGAAGCTCTCACAGCATAGATAGGTCTTGTCTTTCCAGTAGAATTGCCACTTAAGCAACAGTTTTGAAGCTTACATCAGCAAAGATGGCTGGATAGGAATTGCTAGAACAAAATTCTCTGAAGCCATTTGTGGAGGTTTCAAACTCCAAAAGCTGTACTGGGGAGACATCTCAGCCTGTCAGGACATGAAGCACAGGTGTATGTTGGTGAGACAGATTAAAATAATCTTTGATTGGTTTGATTTGTGTGAAACTTTCACCGTTGCATGTGTTCAGCACAACCCCAGCTTTTAATAAATATTTCAAACAAATATACTCATTACAATCTCCATATCTTGCCATTCTTCAGCATTCTTCTCCCTGCCTACAAAATGTGGTAAAGGAGAAGCTATGAAAGCGTTTTGAGCAGCTTTTGGTATGTCTCTTCATTTTTCTGAGAAGTAAAGTTGAGAAAATTTTAGTGACACAAGAGTGTTCTGCACAGGATGGATCAATGGGCTGAGGCCAATTGTATGAGGTTCAACAAGGCTCTGTGCCAGGTCCTGCACTTGGGTCACAACAATCCCATGCAACACTACAGGCTTGGGGAGGAGTGGCTGGAGAGCTGCCCGGTGGAAAAGGACCTGGGGGTGCTGGCTGACAGCCAGCTGAACATGAGCCGGCAGTGTGCCCAGGTGGCCAAGAAGGCCAACAGCGTCCTGGCCTGTATCAGGAATAGTGTGGCCAGCAGGAGTAGGGAAGTGATTGTACCCCTGTACTCGGCACTGGTGAGGCCGCACCTTGAATCCTGTGTTCAGTTTTGGGCCCCTCACTACAAGAAGGATGTTGAGGTGCTGGAGCGTGTCCAGAGAAGGGCAATGAAGCTGGAGATCAAGTCTTATGAGGAGCAGCTGAGGGAGCTGGGATGGTTTAGTTTGGAGAAAAGGAGGCTGGGGGGAGACCTTATCACTCTCTACAACTATCTGAAAGGGGGTTGTAGTGAGGTGGGTGTTGGTCTCTTCTCCCAAGTAACTAGTGATAGGACAAGAGGAAATGGCCTCAAGTTGCACCAGGGGAGGTTTAGACAGGATATTAGGAAAAATTTGTTCTCCAAAAGGGCTGTCTAGCATTGGAACAGGCTGCCCAGGGAAGCGGCAGAGTCACCATCGCTGGAGGTATTTAAAAGACGTGTAGATATGGTGCTTAGGGGCATGGTTTAATGCTGGACTTGGCATTGCCAGATTAACAGTTGGACTTGATGATCTTAAAGGTCTTTTTGAACCTAAGTGATTCTATGATTCTATGAAGCTGGCAGGTTGATCTGCCCAATGACAAGAGTGCACATCAGAGTTGTTTCCTATGGAGAGAGACATTCAGGACACAGCAAGTCTTTCAGGCTGTGTGTGATAAACACAGACCTTGGGTCTCTTATCCTCCTTCATTCACTGTCATCTTGATCATTCAAGGGACAGATACAGAATATGAAATAAAAGCAGACAGAACAGTAAACTGACATAAATAGGTAGGACAAACCTATTTTGTCAGGTTTGAATTTCAGTATCTAACCAATTAACACTGATCCATTAGATATATTCATGTGGTATGATACTGGGCTCTGTGCCATCTGCCTGACTGGGATAATGGCAATAGTATAGCTGTGCTAGAGTAGCAAAAAAAATCACCTGAGCAAACCTTCGTGATATCTTGGGAGCCAAGTGTGTCGGACAGGCTGCTGTGTTTTCACAGATATACTAGTGCCTAAAACTGCCCTCTTCACAGTTAGATTTGATGGTTTTTTTACAACATTGTATTTCTGCAAAGATGTGCTCTTTATTCTCTACAGTCTGCTGTTCTTGGAATAAGTCAGTTTTGTTCTGACAAAAGCTTTTGTTCTGAAAAGCCTTTGGAAACCAAATGAACAAGGTTGCTTGCAGGTCATCATCTTACTGTGTTAGATGATCATTTACATGTACTAAGGTATATACATTTTTGTGGTAGTCGTCAAGCAGAGGATGACATGATAGCCACCTCTAAGTCCTGTTTCAGTACTATTTTCTAAGCTAACAAGGTATGTGGGGAGAGACATTAAGTAATTTCCAATGTGCAATTCAAATATTGGGCCAAAGTCCTTCCTTCCTTTCTGGCTGAAACCCAAATGAATATAAGAAACAAAACAAAACATGCTCCACATCCTTACATACCAAGAGAAAATTTGGCAAAATAAAAAAAAAAAATAAACACCTATGCAGCACCCTGCCAACTTTGAAGAAGCCCAGCTGCGGATTAGCCAAAGGAATACAGTGCAGTAGGCACCAGACCTTTCTAAGAACCGGTTGTCTCCTATGATCTCGTTATCTTGTGCAAAAATTCCTTGGGATGATGTTACCAGCTGTGGTGGGTTTGACCCTGACTGGACACCAGGTGCCCACCAAGCCCCTGGCTGGCCCCCAGGTCCCCCCAAAGCCACTGTATCACTCCCCGACCTCAAGTGGACAGGGGAAGAAAAATACAATGAAAGGCTCATGAGTTGAGATAAGGACATGGAGAGATCACGCACCAATTAGCATCACAGGCAAAACAGACTTAACTCAGGGAGATTAATTTAGTTTATTACCAGACAGATCAGGGTAGGATAATGAAAAATAAAACCAAATCTTAAAACACCTTTCCCCAAGCCCTCCCTTCTTCCTAGGCCTAAACTTCACTCCCGATTTTTCTACCTCCTCTTCCCAGGGGGAATGGGTGTTGTGGTCAGTTTGTCACATGTTGTCTCTGCTGCTCCTTCCTCCACGAATGTCTCCAATGTGGGTCATTCCCACAGGCTGCAGTTCTTCACGCGCTGCTTCAGCATGGGTCCTTTCCCCAGAGTGCAGTCTTTCAGGAACAGAAGGTGTCCCCCACGGTGTCACAAGTCCTGCCAGCAAGCCTGCTCCAGTGTGGGCTCTGCTCTTCACGGGTCCACAGGTCCTGCCAGGAGACTGCTCCAGCATGGGTTCTCCAGGGGTTCACAGCCTCCTTCAGGGAACAGTCACCTGCTCCAACATGGAGTCCTCTGTGGCCTGCAGGGTGGATATCTGCTCCACCGTGGAACTCCATGGGCTGCAGGGGAACAGCATGCCTCACCGTGGCCTTCACCACAGGCTGCAGGGAAATGTCTGTCCTTCTTCACTGACCTTGGTGTCTGCACAGCTGTTTCACACATTCTCACTCCTCTCTCCAGCTGCATTTGCGCAGTAATATTTTCCCTATCTTAAATATGTTGTCACAGAGGTGCTACCAGCATTGCTGATGGATTCAGCTTTGGCCAGCACTGGGTCCATCTTGGAGCCAGCTGGCACTGGCTCTGTCGGACATAGAGGAAGCTTCTGGCAGCTTCTCACAGATGCCACCCTGTAGCCCTTCCCTGGCCCTGCTACCAAAACCTTGCCGTGTAAACCCAGTACACCAGCCAACACTGCAAGGAAGGAGTATGGCTATTTCAGAGCATACTCTGAGAGATATTGAGAGCTGTTTGCTGCCCACAGGTTCAGCCTGATCTGCTATAAGACTAAAGCTCCTGTAAGACGTGACTGTCTCACCTTTGGGAATATGACAATGCCTATGATAAAAATGACAATTTGAATGTCTAAGGAACTTTCTAAGGCAAACTTCTGAAAACAGTGTAGTTCCTTACCTTCCTCACCTTCCTCTTGCATATATTTGTGTGATTTTTTATTAGGCACATGCTGAACATTGGATTATTGTTATGTTCTAAAACCTCCACCATGGCACCTACTGCAGTATCTTTTATTTGCCTTGAAACTGCTCAGCTTTCTTGTCAACACTGGACTAAGTGCTAATTCCCAAACTGCAGGTGTAGGGTAGGATTTTTAAAAAGTTTGGGGTTTGGGTGAAATCAGGTTTTTATTTTTATTGCTGTAAGGATTAGGTGTTAGGGAAGGAAAAGTACTTTCTTTTTCAGCAGTTTTTTTAAAAGGCTGCCCTACAATGCATGTACCAGTGTCAACTGGTATGAAAAATTCAAATATGAAAGGTAATCTGAGAGCTACAGCCTGGTGCAAACCTGTACCAGTGGAGTTACCTCAGTTTGCCTGGTAAAATACAGGCAATTCTTCTGTTTCTGTGTCTTGTGCTAGCGTTATAACTCTTAGATAGCTTGGGTGACCTGGGTGTTGTAGGAAGACAGCTGTTGGGGACCATATTCCTCACATGTACCAAAAAGACATGAGAATTTTTGTTTCTTGTCTGAGAGAGAATCATACTCACAGTGACTTCTAACAATTAGTATATCTGAGGTAATTCAGGATGAAAACCCTCCCACTGCAATTGTCTTCATGGGCTTGGAAAACTCAGTTCAGTTTTTGGGGGTAGAGCCCTATGTGAAATATAGTGCCCAGGGCACTAAATTGTTAACACAGATCAATCTTGCAGATACTAAATTTGATTTGGTCTCATGACCCCTGAACAGCCAAGCAATGCACAACAGGTGACATTAAGCCAAATGTGACCACACTTGATCATTGTTTCGGACAGCAAACGTACTGACTGGGTGGGATATTAACAAATTGGGGGTGGTTGGGAGTAGGAACTTGAGTACAATGTGTCAATTCTGCGTTGTTATGTGTGGCACACTGAAAGATCTAAAGAGGCCATGTTTAAAAATAGAATAATAAAATTAGTACAGTGCTGTCTACTCTGCGGGGCTGACATGACCTGACTTGATGAAGCCGCACATACAGAATGGCTTTTATTTTTAGGGCACTCTATCTGGGATAACAATGACTCTGCTGATAGTGAAGCAGTGGGTATAGTTTGTCTTGATGGCTGGCACTTATGCTTGAAAAGAACAGAATAGCATATTTAAACTGTCAGGCCTTAATTGTTTCATTAGATGGTGGTACCTTTTGCACAAAAGGAGCAAGGGAACTGCTGAAAGAAAGAATGATGAACAGCAATTCTAGAAGGGCACAAAGGTGCTGCAGGAATTACTTTTTTTTCTTTGTTTCGTCCCAGTTCATCTCTGACACAGGGAGAAGTTTCATTTTTTAACATAATGACTGTTATTAAAATCAGCTTGAAGAATTTCATGAGCACTGTGGTGTATATCTCCCATTTTTTTAGATATAAATGAAACTAAAAAAATGTTCATGCCTCTGAATTTTCCTTTTGTGTCTCCAACATCCAATTTATTGATGATAATGATGACTTGCATTTCTAAATGTGTCTTTTACCCTGTAGGATCCCAAAGGGTTCTTAGAGCCATAATATATATGCATGAATCACTTCACCTCCCATGTGATGTTTAGCCACCACTGAGGTGTCAACTGTTTGTGCAAAGCAACACAGGAAAACAGCTTCAGCTAGAAAGTAAAGAACATTAAACGTATTCAAATGAAATTATTACATAGCACCCACACATCTGAGAGCCCTAATAACACAGGCACTAATTGGTTGGTGGCACCAGCACTGACCATCAAAGCTCTGAATTTACATACTGTCTGAAAGGATGGCTTAAAAGTATACTCAGGCTGCAGGAAGTCTGTACATATTTTCCCCTCCATTGCTGGAAGGTATCCTGAGACAGAGAGATTTGGTGTGAATCTTTCCCTCTGTAATATAGAGAAACACAGCTAACTTTCCACTTAGATGCAGGGATTCAGAAGCTCTCCAACAAAGAGGTGGTTATATTTCATCACGAAATCTGATCTTAAAAGTAGGTGTTTTTTCTCAGTCATATTATTCTCCCCACAGAGTTTTTTTCCCCAGATACAAAGGGTGGAATGTGATTAATGTCTTCTCAACTCCTGCGCTTGCTACTCCGGAGAAACTGAAGGAAGGGCTTTTCACAGATGTCCTCTTTTATACCCTGGAGGGAGGATGGCAGTAGTTTGGCTGCTTCTCCTGCCTGGGCTGTGCTTCTTTGCCTTTTAAGATGTTAGCTGATTTATTTTGCATTCCATTTTTTAATTAGTTCTCTCTAAGTAGGGAGATATCTTTCCAGTCCAGTTTCACTCTTAGTTAAGTCTATCCACAGCTGAGTTATACAAGACTGAGAGATCCTGGGTCTGATTCGCATCTATACATTCTTCTGACAGTATAAACAGTTTATGAACATCTCTAGCATTCATCCTACACATGCCAGAGTTCTGGAGAAGACCTGGCTGTAGACAAAAGTTTGGCTTTCTGATACTTAGAGAATAATTTTAAAATCAGTTGTGTTGCTTCTGGGTGGTATGGTGTGTTTCCAGCCTGGTTTCAGTAATGGGTCTCCAAAAACAGTTCGGGGAAGAAAAGCTTGTTCTGCATCTGCTTTGCAGAGTGAGTAGAAGAGCAGGGTACAGGAGAGGTGGATGGATCCTGCAGCTTTACACCAAACGCCCGCTTCTCACAGACTCAACCTCAGGAAATCTATTGAACTCAATTCAGTTGCTCACAATTTAAAATGATGAGAGGACTGAAGAGAGCAGGGAGGGGAAGAATATCCTGGAGAAGGTTGGCCAAAAGACTTGAGAATGCTTTTGGAAACCTCCTCTGGGACTGCTGTGCCTCACAGCAGAAAAGCTGCTGTAGAGAGCAAAGCAAATAAAAAGGGAAAGACTGCTGCAGAGAGAGAAACCGTGTTCACATATTACAGTAGTATTACCTGTTGCATTTGCATTTACATTGAAAGAGACCATAAGAAATGAAGGTGAGTTGTAAGAAGAGTCCCTAGATTAGTAGTACAAGAAACTGGGCAGGGTTAGGTTTCTGTAATGACCTTGCTACATACAAAAGCTGATGTTAGTATTTTATGGCTCCCTCCACCCAGAGGTCCAAGCCACTAATTTTTGCTTTGAAGTTGAGTTGCAGTTTCTACCAGGTGATTCACAATGATTCATTGTGTTGCCTAGACCAGTGCAATGCTCACTTGCTAATTTAAAATCTCACAGCCCTTTAGATCTGCATTTTTAATGCTTAAAGTATTCCACCTCATTAAGGTTTTAGGTTTCTGTCTAAATAGGTGTGAGCATTATTTGGTAGTCAGATTTTGCTTTGAAGTTGAGTTGCAGTTTCTACCAGGTGATTCACAATGATTCATTGTGTTGCCTAGACCAGTGCAATGCTCACTTGCTAATTTAAAATCTCACAGCCCTTTAGATCTGCATTTTTAATGCTTAAAGTATTCCACCTCATTAAGGTTTTAGGTTTCTGTCTAAATAGGTGTGAGCATTATTTGGTAGTCAGATTACTTTAGTTAACAAAATGGTTCATGTTGTGCCATGATTAGGAAATTATATTTTACGAATCCTATATAGTTCGTGTGTGAATCAATTTATAAGCAGACCAAAGCAGTTGACAGGCTTACAGATGCAAAACTATTGAAGTTCATAAACTGGGAAAAGTTGAGAAACATGGTAAGAATTTGATCTATGTCAGATTATGCTTTTTGTTCTTGTGTTCAGTCATTCTCCAGAGATACATAGTTTGTTCTGTTTACTTCACTAATTTTGAACACTTACAATTTTCAGGTTGAAAATTATTCATTTGGTCTTGGACATATGCTTCTGTTTCATGCTCTGAATTCTTAAGAGTTAGTTTCACATGTTTCTGACTAGGCTTCTATACATTATCTTCTACTGTCTTTGCATCTTTTTCTTTAGTTACCAGATTAAAATATCTGAATTTAGGTATCTGCAGTAGCTCTTCTACAGTCGGTCCCTACTTTAAAGTGTGTGTGCAGTTTTCTAGTCTCTACTGGCTAGTTTCTCATTGACTATAACGGGATTTTGGACAGTGAGGTTTCTACATAGCTGTGTCTCACATTTAGCTGTGTGTGCTTTGTGTCTTGAAGACAAATTGCACTCTTAGGTGAATGAAGTTGAAAATTTGGGGGTTGATTTCCTTGTGTAAGCATAGGTATTTAGACACCCTACAGTGTCTAAGATATTTGCCTGAAGTGGTAGATACAACACTCGAGGAGGCCTGTAGCCTTCTGGAGAGATAAATGGAGGCCAAGTGGGATACAGCATCACATCTGATGTGGCACCAACCATCTAAGTGATGGTAACTTAGTCAGGGCCTTGGAACCCATTCAAATAGCCTCACTCATTTATTCCTTCTGGAGCTAAATGCCCTTGGTCTTCATGTTTAGGCCCGTTATTTTTAACTCATTGAATGCTTGAAATAAGGACACTATTATTTTAAAAAACTTTGCCCTAAGACTAACGGTGGTCAGTATGGCAAAGCGTTTTGTTGAGCACATTGCACAGACCATACTTCTTGAAGTGAAAGTAGTACACTTGGATGTTGGCAATTCCTGTATAGAGCATAACTCATAGCTGAATCACCCAATGGAGCCTGTCAAAATTTGAAGGCAAAAACCTGTAAACAGATAACTAATGAGCAATCAGCTTTGAGCATTGCTTACAGACACAAACCGTAGAAAGGATTATATTATCAGGCAAAGTGGGATCACAGAAAGATGTGAACTGGCCACTTCAGGTTAGATTTTCTTCCTTGTTTTTTTTAATATTAGTAATGTATTTCTTGTTGTCTGTCTGCCCGTCTATCTACCTGTCTACCTATCTATGTATCTATCTGTCTTAGTCACATATATAAAATATATGTGCACAAGAGTAAATGGGTTTTGGTCACTCTCCACCAAAGCCACTTGTCAAGGCACATGGCACCATTCCACATGATGCAATGATTCTTTCTTCCTTACATCTGAATTGCACCTGCTTTGCTGTAAACCACATCAGCCTGATCCCTGCCAGTTTAAACAAAGTTATTAGCTTTATGACCAATATGCCTAACAAGATACAGCCATTGTACCCTCTGCCTGATGGGTGAAGGCTTTCAGAGGATTTGAGGTTGGCAGCCTGCCCTGGGAGAGCTCTCCATTGGGACTTCTCCCCTCATGAAATTATTCCGCAGTCAGCTTCAGTTTCCTCTTCTCTTTTCCTAGATAAATGATGAGCTCCTAATTTACAGCTCCTCATATGCTGCTCTTAACCCACTGTCCTTATCTTCATTCACTTCCTCACTTTCAATTTATCATAACCTTTCTTTCCTATATAGTCCATTAGTCTTTTTCTCACTATAACTACTTCAGCATAGACATGCTGCAGCAGAAATAATCCTACAGCAATTCTGCAGGTTCTAAAGCCTCAACATGTTAATTTTTCTGTTTTCTCTAAGTTCTTCACATCTGATCTCCACCTCACCTATTTGTAAAACATCATCTCTTGGGCTTGATAGAAACTGAATTTGACTCAGAGTTTTGTAACCTTGACAGATATTAATTGTTTAATGTGTACTTAGTGTTGTCTTTTCTTTGATAGCTTCATTCTACTTTAAAAGCAATTTTCAAAACAACAGGACATCATAAGAATTCAAAGGTAACCATGAAGACTGATGAGAACTCAGTATTTTAAATATTTGAAGACATATCCATTACACTGGAAAGTAAAAACTGGCAAATATGCAGGAAAACATTTTGAGTGACAGTTACAGAAGTACAGTGATATTTAAAAACAACAAGTATTGTTGAACTTAAACCTGATAAAGTTAATTACATTGTGGAGATGATCTGATACATAAACAACTGTTTATATATACAGAAGAAAAGTGCTGTTCAGTTTTCCTTTGCTTCTTTAAAGTGAGCAGAAGATAGCAGTTGAAAGCAAAGCAAAAAAAAAAAAAGAGAACTTCTTTGAGTTTCTAAAATATTTGCATGAGACAGCATGTTGCAATACATTTTTTTCCTTGTGGTTGCTTATGATAAGTCTGTGTATATGCATACCATATACATACTTTTCTAATCACAGTGCACTGCAGTCATAAAACATTAAATTACAAATGGTTAGAGGTGAACGAAACCAGGACTATTGCTTAACTGTACATATAAATTGCTGTGTTCAATGTACTTTTAAAAATCCTCTCATACATTTGTTGATCTGATAAATTTTATTAAGGTTGAATTGAACTAGAACTCCCAAGGTAATTTAGAAGCAAACAGCTAGACAACTTATTTTAGGATCCTAGAGGTGTTAGAAATCTATGTGATTCTTTCTCAATGCATTTACCTGATCCTCTAAATTGTTGTCTTCTTTCTGCTTCTGTGAGGTAACTGCTGACTAGTAGAGGTAGACTTTCTGTAAAAGAAAATGGAAAGAATATGTCATGTTTCCTCTAGGGCTCGGCCACTGGGAAATGACAGGCAAGGGACATAGTTTACAGCATACAGAAAGAGTATGTGACAGTAAGAGACTGGATTTTTGGGTCATTTACATGCCCCATCTCTGCCTTAGCTAGGAGTGAACGGTTGGCTTTTTTCAGCCACTGTGGTTATCATTGGCTCCCTTGAAGCATCCAGCAAGACTCCAGGACTGCATAACTGAAGTTAATGTCTGTAGTTTTTCTGCAGTTATGCATTTAATATTTTCTGCAGGCAAGCTGCTCATGGCTTAATGAACAATCTGATTTCAGAAGAATAAAAAATTTAAAATAGCTTTGTGGTGGAGTATTTATGAACAAAGAGACTTCTCAGCCAGTATGTGTTATGCATTGCTCTTTATGTTTTAGTCTAGATTTCATACCACCTCTCTTGTCAAATCACACTAGTCTGAAAAAAACTGGATGGTATCAAGATTCATTGCCTTTTGGACTGTAAGGGTTTGGCTGAAGGATGAAACCACAACATGCCTTCCCTAGATCTTGAGTAAGTAAAGTTCACAGTTACCTGAGTGGATTTTTGTCTTAATGAGAGCCACATAAAGATCTTGAGATTTGGCTCCGCATCAGCACAGAGAATTAAAGGTACCACTAATGAAGTTCCTGGCTGTCTGAGTTTAATTAATTTGTGACATCCACTTGCCTCTGTCTCCCAATGATTCAAGCTGCAAGAGAATAACCTACTCTCCCAGTATTAAAATGCTGCAAATACGTTAATTTCCTGTAAGATTTATTTGCAGTTATGAAGCGAAATACTGACTTGAGAATTTGAATGCAGCTAGCAGCAGAACTGTTGTAACACATCTACAAAATAAAGGCTGAGGAAGTAAACTGCCATAACAAAAGTAATGTTACTGTGAATGCTAGATGTTAATGCCAATAGTAGTGCTTTCTCAACTAGCAACCTCAACAGCAAAATTTTCTTCTCTTCTCTTTTCATAATTTTTTTTTTCTAACACTATCTTCTTAGCAATGGTAAATGAAAAGTCAAAAATGTGCTTGAAAGACTTCTTCTCTCTGTACTGGCATCCTGCAATAAGCTATTAACCAGCCTATCCTGGCAACTAAGCCATGGTAATGATCAGCTATGGGACAGCCCCTCATGAACTTATCATGTAGATGTGATATACATCTCCACAACGGGTTAGGTAAGCTGCAGATTTTTTTTTTTTCTTGGTTCTTAAAATTAAAGCAATCAGGCTGAAATAAAAAAAACCAAACAAACAACAGACAGTCCAAGCTAAAACATCTAACTGCCCCATGCCAGAGACTTCCTTTTATGAACTTTTATTCTTTGCGTCAAATATATTTGACAAGGAAAATTCAGTATAATGTCTTTCGAGGGAAAGGTAAACACATAGCTCCAAAACGTGCTGTTTGATTGGCTTCTTCCATATGATGTTGCTGGGTGTACTTTTAGTGTATTATTACTAAACACAAAACTGTCTTAAATGCAAATAAGAAAAACAACAATGTGTGTAGACCACAAACAGAATTCCACACAAAAAAAGCTGCCAAAATTTGATCTGTCCCAGGTTTCATGCAAGGCCCTGGGAAGAGCATTTAGCTGGCAGTATGGTTCCAATTTCCAGAATCATCTAATGTCCAGCCTCAGTTAGACTCTATTTTTCTTCCCTGCCTGTTCACTCATGCACCCTGAAATTCTTTAATATTCAGGTATCATCACTCCTTTTGAAAGCTTCTTGTGGTTGAATTTTTAAGTGCTCTAAGAGCTGAAAGGTATTTAAATGTTATAATGATTCCTTATAATTACATTTACTCTTTTTAATCAAGGATGCAAAACAGTATTTCTAGCTCTCAATGAAGATTATGGTTGAGACAGCAAATATGTAAAAACAACTGAATCTGCTTTTACACATTAAAAACTCTGCATCTCACTTGAATGGTTCTTATTATTCCCTAAGTTCTTCTTGGTGAACAATTATTTTTAGGGATGATTACATACATATATATATATTTATGTATATGAACACCTCCTACCAAAAATTTCAGCTAAGAAGAATGTCAGCCTAGCAGCAATGTGGCTCTGCACCATGAAGACAATGATCCTTGAGCAGGCAAAGAGAGTGAGGAGAATGTTGGCAAGGAGAACAGCACGATACTTTTGAGAAACTTGGAGCTGCTTCTAGCCATTGCATTTGCAAGATTCAATGCCTGTCATAGGGAAACCAACACAAGGAGGATATTAGAATGCAAAATTCTTGTTTCTTTTAGAGCTGTTATGGACTCAGTAAAGCTCTCTTTCCTGAAACATTCATTCTAACTAAAATGAATTTGTCAGTTTCAGACACCAGTTTCCAGCTCCAGATGAAAAATAATCTTGTTTTGATTTATGTATTTAATATTTCACACAGAAAATGTAAAACTACAGCAGTTATTTTATAGTGACTGAGATCAGGAAATATAGGGGTAATTTATTATATTTATTATTTTGCTTTATAAAACTATAAATCAACATTATTGAAAATTAAATGTATGTTAGACTGTGAGGGACTTTTGAGGTATAACAATGTTTTACATATGACTTTTGAAGATACGATGTTAATCTGAATTATTCATGGGAACCTTGGTTTTTCCTTTGACTTAATCAAATTAATAAAAGAATTTCATTTCTAAAACCTATTAATGCTCTGCAGGAGGAAAGCAACAGTAATGAATTTATATTTAGTGGGTTTTTTTGCCATTTTTTTGTATAGGACTGTAAACAAACAAAGGAAAACACAGTAATCCTAGGGTTTTTATACTTTTCTTTGTAGTAGAACCTGATCATAAGGCTACTGTTTAGGATCTGTCACTGGTCCTGTTACATGCACTATAGTTCAGGAATTATTTCAGCTGTAAAAATTGATCTGGACAGAAACTGCAACGGAGGACTCAGACCAAAAGCAATTTTAAAAATCAATTATTAAAAAACCACATTCATTTACAAATGTCAATATCCATTTACTAGAGTAGCTTGGTTGTTTCAAGTGTCCCATTGTTCCTTTTTTTTTTTTTTTAAATTGTGGGAGTGTTTTACTCTCTTAGTGAAGAAGTGATGTAAGTTACAAAACCAGCTTGTGTTGAGCTGCCCCAGATTTAGGTACAATATCACCAACGTGTTTTCAAATCTGGCCTGTAACACTCAGGCCATTTCAGTGATAAGTTTCTTAAACTTGCACACTCAGACATGTTATTTTTCTTCCCTGTACATCCTATACTGAAGTCAAGTCAAATTTGCAACTCTTAAAATGGACCTTTAAAAGGCTCTGCAGATGCAGCTTTGCTGCAGCACATACTCGTCTCTATCATGTTATCCTGCAAAAGAATGGCATATCCAGGAGTACAACACATGGCATTTTGAGCCTATTTTAATTTTCAGAAGATGGTAGTCTAAATTTGGGTATTCTGTATTTTTAAAATGACTAATATAATGTAAAGGATCACATGTAAGATTACAGGCAAGATATCTAAAAATATGTGTCCAATGTTAAACTTAAAAGTTTACATGGTTTAGTGCTCATGATGGTGTTGGTTTGACGGTTGGACTTGAAGATCTTAGAGGTGTTTTCCAACCTTAATGATTTTATGATTCTATGATTTACCTAAATATGAGTGCTGTTAGGGATTTAAATCCTGAAAAAAACCCAGACTACTTATTTAGATGCCTGAATACAGATTTAAGATGAAATCTTGGGAACTGTGGAAGTCAATGGGAATTTGTTGCTAAGATTTTTGCCTTAGTTCTTAAGAACCAGAATTTAAAGGTACTTGGCAGCTAAACATTCAGACAGACAGGTAGTAGGATTTTCAGTAACACCAGTATCCATGTGATATCAAGGGGAACTAAATACTGACATGCATTTGAAAATCTCACCCCACCTCTACCTACACCATCAAAAATCTAAATATTGTGAATATTTTTACCCACCTACAGGTCTCGTTCAAAACATGATTATGGGAATTTAAGTTTTAACCTCTCATTTTTTTGAAAATGTTGATTGTGTAGCCCTTCATGACACACCAGCGTAAGAAGAACTTCTTCTATTCCCATGTGCCCTTCCTGGGGAGAAGACAAGCAGAGGTGGGACAGCCTTGCCAAGAAAGAAGCCTGTGAGATGTCTCCTCCATGCTGGGCAACAAGGGATGATGCCAGAGGAGAGATGTTTGCTCAGAAGAGACACACAAGCCCTCCCACAGAGTGGAAGACATTGCCTGCAAGTGACACGAGCTCTTGGTGAACTATCAGCTGTAAGGACTGAGCAAAGATTTGTGCAGGCTAGTGGAGAAGAGACCCCTGGGGTACACAGAAATATATGCTGACCTGCTGCCGGACCCACAGCTGTGGAGTTGCAGCAGGCTGGATGAGTGGTCTAGGTCTGCAGCTGGAGCCTCCAAGAAGTCCAGAAAAGATCAATGTACCTCACACTCAGAGCCTAGTCTGTAGTTTTTGGGTTTCAAAACTACAGTGCACACTTCAGTTTTGTGACTGCATAGAGAAAACTGGACTGAGCAAGAAATGGTTTCTCCAAGTGCCCTCCTGTGCTCTAATTGACTTCAGTAAAAGAGAAATTGCTCCTCAGAGACGATTTGTCAGCTGTCCTTCATCACATCATCAGTTGTACTCAAATGTGAGATTCCTTTTGGCACATACTCTGTGCTGCAATCTCTTAGTTGATAATTAAACTTGCATTTCCAAAAAATTTCCACTAGCTGCAGCACGTTTTGTAGTTTTAAGGGACTTATTTCAACTTACAATCTTGGCATGACTGCTGGAAAACATAAGGAAATGGATGATTAGCTACAGCCTTCCCAGTAATTTAGAAGCATTGATGAACCCTAGCTTAAATTGTAGCGAGTACTGGAGGAAGAGTAATGTATTGAAAGCTTGACTGTTGCTTTCAATGCAAATTAGAAAAATAATAAGTCTTCTAGACTAGCCATTACCTTTCTTTTTAAATAAATCATGTTTCTAATACTTAAAAGGGTTTTTATATTTCTGTGCAAAAATCAAATCATAACAGTATATTTAGGGCAGGCTATGTAATCTCACTACAGTTTTCCCACGGAGTCTTGAAACAGGAATGCTGATAAGGAGAAGTTACTGTAGGTTTGCTGGGCTATGGCAAAACTGGGTGCTGGAAAGGTACAATGTGTATGGGTTAGTCTCTGCTAGAAGAACACATGGTGATGGAGTCCACTAGTGGAGAACCAGCTGGCTTTGACTCTCCTGAATTTTTCATTCCAGATATAGATAGTGCGTTGCATGCTGGCTCAGGCAGAGCTGTAGCAGTCCAGGCTGAGGGACAACTTTTGCATTTCCTCTCATGCTTGTCTCCTCTGTCAGCACAAGTGAAGCAGACAAGAGCCTGTACCTTTACTGGGGTTATCTTACCGCTACTGGCAATCTGCTGCCTAAAAAACTTGCTTTGCCTGCACTTTTGCTTTGTTTCATTCTCCACTATTTAGTGTCATCTTAGTTGTGTTGTTTTTCAACTCCTGTTTGTGATGCAGTAACTAGCAATGCTATTCCTGTTTTTCTTTCCTTCTTGCAGTTCACTAGGCTCCTGAGCATTAACCATACTAAGTCTGTAATTTGATTCAGACACTGGAATCTTTGGGTAAAATGAGTGGGGAAATTGCCAAGTTTGAAAGGGCCTGATAAAGCTACAATACCAAGGAACTTCTCAATGTCCCCCAACGATGGCAAATTCAGCACAGAAAAAGAAACACTTTCTTCTGTCTTGCACAGTTAGCTCGCATTACCACAGGGTATTTTTGAAACCCAGAAATCAAAGACAATTTGGAATTAAACAGCTGATTTGATACGGTTATAAAATACAATTCAAAAGCCACAGACTTAATATTAACAGAAAATCTTACACTTCAAGTTTATCTCTGAGTATCAAGGGTAGAATACAATCTTGATTGCCAGGAGGAGGTGAAGAAGATATTCTGTCGTGGAGGAGATAATCTGACAGCTGCCTACCTCTGAAGCTTCTGATGTTGACCACTGCTGGAGACACAGTACTGGGATAGATGGAACACATTTTTATATTTTGTGTGAAAGTTCCTAAATTATTCTGATATGTTAGATGAAAATTTGCTAATCTAACTAGAGCTGTATCTAAATAGTTAAATCTTCAACATAAAAGAAACATGCACTTTCATGCAGTTCATTTAACAACATTTTATTTCCTTTTTCTTCCTCCAAATACAATGAGATAAATAAAACCATTTGGTTAACCATTAAAACGAGTCACTGTTACGCTGAAAGCATTATGTGTTAATGCCATGCCCTGAAGTAAGATCATGGGTGGAGTCCCTTCTCTCTACTGTAATACTAGTATTATCGTAATAGTAATGTCAAAGAATACTTTCCTATCATTGAGTTGTAGACAAATTTCTATGTGTTCCAGAACTGATTCTTTGCCTTTTCTCTCAAAACGAGGTAACTAGATAACTCTTGTGAATGGCTTCTGGAATTAGTCAGCATTTTCGAAGTGAGAGCATTTCACACTTTCATTCTGCAGGAAAAAAAAACAAAGCAAAAAAAAAAAAAGCAAGCTAAATTCCTGTAAAGTGCTCAATGAAGCAACAAAGTCAGGAAATTCCTAATTGCCTCTCTCAGCTAGTCCAAGCACGCTTTATTATTATAGCATGCAGATTGCATTAAGCACGGTTCCAAGATTTCAGACTACATGGAGGGAGTCTCAGGATCTTTGTGTGTACATATGCTTTACAAGCAAATGTTGAGTAGCTTTGTTGTGGTTTCATGCCCCTGTATAGCAAGGAAAATATTTTCAAGTACACATTGAAATAGAGTGACTAACAGTAAAAGCTACCAGTGGCTTGTTTTTATCATTTTGCACACAGAGTACTACTCTTAACTGTAGCTAGTTTGTTTTTAATGTAGGGGAAGGAACAACAGGGTTTCAATGGCTGTGCTGCATTAAGGCTGACAGAAGAAGAAACTCAGAGCAGGCTATGGAGGCTAGAATTGTGCTATGGGCCTTGTTCTTCAGTCTCCTGAAAGATTTCTTGTGAGGAGTCCTAGCGACTGTGTTCTGCTGATCTCCTCCTTATACACATTTTCCCTGCTGAATACTAACCTGTGCCAGCTATGCACATGTGCAGTGCAAACAAACGGAGAATGTCATTACAGAAGAAGAAACTCAGAGCAGGCTATGGAGGCTAGAATTGTGCTATGGGCCTTGTTCTTCAGTCTCCTGAAAGATTTCTTGTGAGGAGTCCTAGCGACTGTGTTCTGCTGATCTCCTCCTTATACACATTTTCCCTGCTGAATACTAACCTGTGCCAGCTATGCACATGTGCAGTGCAAACAAACGGAGAATGTCATTCCTGCAAGTTCAGATGAGACAGAGAACTTCCTAATGACTGGTTAATTTTAACTCTTGAAATAGCTAAAGGGGAAAATGCATGTGCATTTCTCAAAAAGCAGGCTATGCTTTTTGACTGAAACTCTGGAGTAAACTACCGGTCGTGGAAATGGCACCGAGGGAGCAATATGAAGCAGGCAAATCTAACTTCAGCTTAGGTGAGGGACTGAGGAGGTCCCCTAGCCAATAAACCTATGTGTGGGTTATCCATGCCTCCATGTGTTTGTTCTTCATTATTTGTATTACATGCCATAGTCCCATGGCAGTGGGATAATGAAATCCTTGTATAGGGTTGACTGGTGCAAGGGAAGCAGGAGAGAGCATCTCCAAATGCACTTAACCAGAGCCTCAGAACGGAAAACAAAAACACTTACTGCTGCCTTGCAGGCTCCTTGTCAGCAGAACATTAGGAGGAGAGCTTTTCACCAGGATATGTCTAGTGCACAACAGTGCCCAATACAGCGCATTGGGCAGATTTTGCTGAATTTGACCTGCCACATCAATGTTTAGTTCATACTAAACCACCTACCTGGTTTAGTATGAACCAGATAAATATAGTTATAGCAGGTTTGGAAGTTCTCTCTCCCCCTTGGAGATATGTGTATCATAGAATCATAGAAGAGTTTGGGTTGGAAGGGACCTTTAAAGGTCATCTGGTCCAACCTCCCTGCAATGAGCAGGGACATCTTCAACTAGATCAAGTTGCTCAGAGCCCCATCCAGCCTGATCTTGGATGTTTCCAGGGAGGGGGCATCTACCACCTCCCTGGGCAACCTGTTGCAGTATTTTACCACACTCATTGTGAAAAATTTCTTCCTTATATCTAGTTTATTTCTTCCTTATGTCTAGTCTAAATCTATCCTCTTTTAGTCTAAAACCATTACCCCTTGTCCTATTGCAACAGGCCCTGCTAAAAAGTACTCCAGGTGGGGTTTCACCATAGCGGAGTAGAGGGGCAGAATGACCTCCCGCACCCTGCTGGCCACACTTCTTGTGATGCAGCACAGGATATGTTTTTTAAGCAAAATGATAGAGCATGGAGAAATTTATCTTAAGTCATGACAGTCAATCGTCTATCACTAACTAATACCAAGAAGAAAATGATAGTTCAGCTATCATGTAAAATACTGGACAATGACTCACTCTTTTCTTTCAAGCCAATCTGGCTCTCTCCATTTCATCTCCTGTTCATGTGGTGCTGAACTTTTGGGCCTGATCTTCAGTTTCTTCCAATCACAGTCAGCCCATGGTGATTTAAGCTGGAGCATTTGGTCGTCTTAATAAATATAATTTAGCTAGCAAACAAGGGATACTGAATCATCTTCTCTGAGATATCAATGGGTTTAGAAATATCCAGGGCAGAGTGGATTGGCAGCTCTTAGAAAAGTGTTCCTTAAACAGGCAGGGACAGTTCAATAACAGATACACCTCCAGTGAAGAAAAGTGCAGTGTTATTGATTAAAGTCCAAGGATAATATATTTGACTGGAGTTTTTGTAAATTTCACTGCTCTTTTGCTTCACTTTAACATAGGAGGATATACACAAAATACTATTTTTAAGGACACTGTTCCTTAAGGGAACAAAGAGAAAGTTGTCTTCTTTGACCTGATCCTACATTTCCAGGGGGTATACTTACAGCTGAGTTGCCAGATTAAATTATGGACAATACATAATAATATTATTAAGTAAATAAACAAATGCCTCGAGTAAAAACCTTGATTCTGTTTATTGCCTTCTGAGCTCAGTAAGCCAGGTTTATTTATATCATGTGCAAAAATATTTGGTCAAGAAGTAAACACTGTTAAATAACTCTTTAGGAAAAAGTAACATCTCTAATTGTTTGTTTTTCAAAGCCAGGGGGTTTTACTTACTTCCGGAGTTGGTGCCAAGACAGACAGGGAGATCAGGAGAATGGGTGCCTGTCACTAGCTGTAACAAAAAGGCTGCCAGAACTGATTCTTCTTTGTCAAACCTGTACTTGTAGGGCAAGGTACTGGCTTTTTGTTGAAAGCCTATGTTCAGAAATGGGCAGGGAATATATTCTTCCTTTCTCTTTGTTCTCTTCAGTTTTTTTTTTTTTACAATTTTGAGCTTTACAGGATGGCTTCAGTGGACTGGCAAGACAGATATCACTGTGCAGCCTCGGAGACTCAATGCTGCTGCCGAAGGAGGAGGAGGAGGAGGGAGGAGTCCTTCTGTTTTTCTTTCATTTAGATTCGTTGCATGTTTACCAAGGTGAAAGGATTAGTGCCCTGGAGATCATTTGCTTTCATAAGCTTTAAACTAGAGTAGAAAAAGTTTCATGTCTTGATTCTCTTCCAAGAGCTCTCTCTCTCTCAGCAAGGCATATAGGAGCAAGCTGAGACATATTGATTGCCAGCAGACTCTTCCAACAAAATTGCCCTGTCTGAATCAGTTACACTGGGTGGGAAGAGATAACTTCTGCCAGTTTTCTCCCATCATCTCTCCTAGCATGTGGTGAAACACCCAGGGCATTCCTCAGGGTTTTATAATCAAGACGAAACGCTCCAGATTTCTCTATCCAAATAATGTCAGAATTCTAGCCCAAATGTAGCCGTACTTCACAGCCCTTTTTGTGTTTTATACAGACGATGTGAAATGTTGATTCTTTTCATGTTTCATGGAGGAAAAACAGTTTAAAACCAGACGGGAAATACCAACTTTTGGTTTCATATTTTCCCTATTTAAACCTAAGGTGAAGGGTAAGTAATGATGTTTAAATCTTTGCTCTCCTGAAATACACTTCTGGTGGGATTCTCTGTGACTGATAGTAATGAAAAAAAAAAGAAAAATAAAACCAAATCATAAAAATTACTTGGCTCACATGAAGTTAATTCCGTCCAAAACACACTGAACCCCACAGCAGCAAACTTAAAACTAACTAAATTTAACTAGATTGCTTTCTCTGACTAACATTTTCAGAAAATTACCAGAATGTTTTTCATGACAATCATTTTAAAGCAACAGTCAGTAATGAAGGTTTATTTACTGATTTGGAACAAAATACTCTGGAGGTATTTAAGGGACAATAAGAGGAATCTCCTGTTTTACTAGGAAATAATCCAATTTCCAGTTCCCAAGTGGATTAACTACTAGTCTGAAGGTCAGATATTTTGCCTAAGCAAGGTTACTTGATCACAGCTGGGGAAATCAGAGCCTCCTTTCTGCTTTTGGCACTGTATAACACACCAAGTTCTTCTTATTGAAAGCAAAATTAAGATTCCTTGCAACCAGCTTATCCATTGCATTTTAAATGCTCAATGATAAAGCTAATTTGGTTTTTCCTCTGCTGTGACAGAGAGAAAACCCCAACACAAGGGATCTGGAGCAAGGAACAACCTTATAAAATCAAACTAGTGCAGAGTTCTCTTCATTAGGCAGTTTGGTCTTGGCAGCAGGGAAATAGGAGTTTCCAAGTCCTGATTACAGTTTCACCACTGACTTGCTGGGTGCCCTGGGCAAGTCATTGCCTCTCTGCTGCTCCTTGTGTCTCTCTAGAATAGCAATAACAATGCTTAACTGTCCCTCAGTAATGTTAAGCAGATTAATTAAATGCTGTATTAATATGTTGCCATGACTCAATCTGAACAGTTCTTTCCTGTATCAACAGTCCCAATTCACTACCTGATTCAAACCTGGAGTAGTGCACTGAAAATCATTGATCTTTATACTCTTATAAGCCACCTGGTAGCTTCTCATGGGGATGGAGGGTACCTGCATCGTACTTTCTGGAGTGAAGGAAAGTATCGTAGAAATTAATGAAATTTTTTTTTCTGCTTCTATAATAATGCTGGAGCACCTTTTCCTCTAAGGAAATTCATGAGCCAAAGATGGCTCAAAGCCAGAATTTCAGTGGTGTCCTTTTTCCTGTTTTGTTCCTTATTTGCTATTTTTTTTGTGCACTCTGGTTTAAATGTGATTATGGGAGAGCTTCCACAGCTTACCAGGTCAAAGAGTATTGACTTTTTGTCTAGTATGTAGTTTAGCTTCTTTGGTACTGCAGAAAACCCAAAATTAGCCTTGTGTAGAAAGATTGTTCCAAAAGCCTATGTAAATTACATTTCTGCTGAGCAAGACTAATGTAGCTGAGCTAGGACAAAGCACATTACAGTAGAGACAATATGGTTTTATTTACAATTACTCATTTTGAAGAACACCCCCCACATACACTTAATTCTAACTAGATTTTCATGTATCAGGGCTGCATTCTGAATAGAGAGATACAATAGGGATTACATTATTGTTTTATGTATAAGAATAAATACCAGAGTCAGCAGATATTTGAATGTTTTCTCTACAGAGAAGTTAGATGCTGCAAACATTTATTTACTCTAAGAAGATGTTAAATGGAAACTTAATGCTGACAATTATTTGTGTCATAGTGCAAACTGTGATAGACTCATTGGTGGTTTAAATGTCATTACCCTATTACTAAGGTGGCAATGACTCTCCAGGTGCTGACATTTCAGGATAGTAGATTATCCAGAATTATTCCACAAATATTGAAGCATTGTCCTGTATTTAAACCTTCATATTTTTTCCTTTAGTGACTGTGAAGGTAGTCTTTATTCTGTAAATCAATATGCTGAGGTTTTCCTGGTTCCAAAGTCAGGAGACTGAAATAAAAGGTGTGAAGTTACCCCTTTCATCTTAATGGGGTTTTAATGACTTCAAAGGCTGCTTGTGACCATTTGAATGTGAATGTTATTAATCAACAGGATAAGACACAAACACCTAGCTTGAGTCATGGAAATGTAATTGCATAGGGCAGAGGGGTCCAATTTTGTATGTTGTATGTTGAAGATGTATGTTTAGAAATAGAAAAGGGGGGTTGGGAATCACTACTTCTCTGCTTTGACAAAATTAAGGGGAAAAAACCCTAATGCTTCACTAAGGTTCTAGAAATGTTATTACCACCACAACAAATTAGGTGGTCTGCAGGAAATGAGTAACTCTCAGCAGTGCTATCCTTTTGATTATGGCTACAAGATAGCAACACAGAATATTAAATTTCCTTCCAAACAGTTCTCTTGTGTACTTTGATCGCAAAGTTCATTTTAATAGCCACCTCTCCCACAGCCCCTCTCTGGGATTGGTAGGGAAGATTTTAGCCATTATTTCTGTGGTAATTTTTTTAATACCATATATGCTAAGTAATTCCAACCTGTCCTATGCTTGCAACATCATATAGTTTGAGGAGGGGGGAAGGATGATGCTGACATTTTCTCTTTGTGAATTTGGACACACAGAATGCACCAGCACTTACTTTTCAAGAGCAGCAGTATTTGGAAGGTTTTGAGGAGGGCAGCAGAAGTCAGCAACTATGCTGTCATGGTTGCTTAATGCGTTTATTGTGACTATTCTATTCTGCTTTATGCTTCTCCCACCTGATGTTACTTCTCAGGCTGTCTCTGCTGGAAAAGGGCCCATTCCTCTGTGGTCTACTGGCAGTGGGAGGAAGGAACTAACTCATCATTGTGACCTCCACAGTTGTGCCACTAGTAAAAACAACTATGAATTTTGTATTTTCCTGCCTTTTCCTCTTTTCTGTGTAAGCTTGGTTGAATCATGTAACTATTTCAACTTCACTTTTAACACAACACATCTGTCACAGTTTCAATATCCTACAGAATCACAGCCTTTTTAAAGGAACAGAATCACAATTTATATAAACTATGGGTGGTGAGGGATGTACTCTGGATGAAACGTAGGGACAAGAGCAAGAAAAAACAGAATCCCTTATTCTGCACAGATGATAAGGGAGCGTTTGCCACATGAAGTGATGCTAGCAGAATGGGGTAGACCAATGCTTGCTTTATCCTCCTCATAAGTTTGTTTGCAAGTGACAAAATCTGCTGCAGTTCAGTGCCCCATGAGTCTTCCGCAGCAACAGCTCCTACATTTCTTTTTTCTTTTTTTTTTTCATGGAAAAGATTTACTTCAGGAACACTCCCTGCCTTTGCTCCTCAAAGGTACCTTCACGAGGTAGTTGGCCTACACCCAGACTGTCCTCACGATGGGCACTGAAAGCCTCTGCTCCTCTCTGTGACTGCTTGTGCACCCTGTTTAGTGGGTGCTCTCTCAGTCCCACTCTGTCCACCTGCTCTGGCTTTTCCTCAAACTCTGGAGGAGGTTTCCGGCATCAGTTTTTACAAGACACTTCCGTTCTGACATGCTTCTTGTTTCTCTTACTAATGTACCATTCCTGAAAAAACACTTGCTATTATTTTTGGTCTGGAGCCAGGTGTATTGCATGAGGGATTTGCCTGAGGACTCTGGTGTCATCTTGCTCTTGCCAGGTGATGCAGCCTGTAGCCTCTCCCTCATGATTGAGACTGGACTGCATTCTCTGTTTTAAAGGGAACTACTTTTTTTCAACTAATATGCCTATGTAGTAGGTCTTTTGAGAGAATGACATTATGACAGTCTTTTTCTCTGTGTTTATGCCTGGTACGAGGACTTGAAAGGGCTGTTAACAAACACTTAAATAATTCCTGGAACAAAATCCCATTTCTGTCATGATTTGCTATTTTTGGAAAATGAAATTCTGTTACAAGACATATAAATTCTATACAGATTTCTTTTTATCTCCTATTGTACCCTGTTCTATATGCCACCTCCTAGAAGCTTCTCAGAGACTCCCCTGGTCTAAGGCTAGAGGCAGTTCTGGCTAGACTAGCTGTTGTATAGCTCTGGAGCTTGAACGCTTTGTAGTGGTGATCCAGATAAAGTAACTAAATAGAGCTTCTTTTCATTCAACTCCTCCTACAAAAAAGTCCTCCACAGTTGATTGAAGAGGGCTCTTGGCATCTTCGTCTTCATAGCTATGGGGTGCACACACCACCTGGAAAAAGGCAGCCAGAGAGAGAAACCACAGCAGTAGTGGTTACAGTGGGGATAGTTAGACATCAGATAGATTTGAAGAATATAATCATGTGTGTTAGCTACACATAAAGTGATCCTTTTGCATCTCCTTGACCACCTTGACCACCTCTGGATTCAGCCATTCTGAAGTCACTAACTTTTAGCTTCACAAGAAAATCTTGTTTGTTCTGATGCTGGCTAAATAAGGAGGAAGACAGCATTCTAGACATGACTTCTGGTTGATTTGTTTTGAGGATAAATCACTATTGTTTTATTTGTGTCTCTTTCAGAAACAAACTCCTGTGCCAGAAATTATTTTTTTTAAGTTATCACATCTTCTGTTGAGAAACCTTCCTGGTTACTGTACACTTTTGTCCAGAAGTAAACAATAGGATTCATCAGAAGAGAATAACAGGAAATATACCCCATGCAATCTGCTTCAAATTATCTTGTAATGACTTTTGAATCAGAGAAAGCTACCATATCTTTTAATATCTTTCATTGTTTCATTGGCTCCTTGTCAAAATTTGCATCATGTTTAAAAAACAGAAAACTAACCTTTCTGAGAGAGGAATGCTACATTATCCTCAATGATACTGAGTGTTCTTCAAAATAGTTATATAAGTGTCTATTAGGGAAAGTTTGTACTCTTCTGAAGAGTTTTGCAAGTGCCTACTTTCCGAAATATTCTTTAATTTTTACCTTGTTTTGGATGCTCTGAGAGATTTCCACACTGTCGATATTTCTCTCCATTAATGTGGAAGTCTAAAATCTATCTATATGCTTTTTTTCTTTTCTGTAAGCTAAATCTCAGTTTCAATCTTATAAAATATTATACTAATCTGTCCATTTTCTATTAATGTTTCCTACATTGTTATATTGATCTACACGAAACTGGCAGGCAGTCTTCCCTTTTCCTTTCATTAAACGATCTGCCAAGTCCATTAGACATCTCTGTGGGGTGTATTGGACATAAGCAGCATGGCTGTCAATCCATACTAGGGTAGCTGGAGGACAGATACTATAAATTAAAGTTCAGGGGTCATGTGTAAGCAATTTTTTATGACTGACTTTAGGAAGTGGGAGAGGTTATAAGAAAGCATTTTATTTTGTAAAACAACAGCAGCAACAACAACCAAACAAAAAAAGGGGGCTGAGTGAACTCAGAAATGATCCATATAAATAAACCTCTAGAGAATTTTAATGGGAAAGGAAAATAATCCACAGTTCAGTCCCAGAATCCATCTAGGTTCTGGATTCATGCATTTGGGGTCTTCAGCAGAGCAGCTTTCCTGGGGTTTTCTTTGGCTTTAACTCTCACTAAGGTCTGCCAACCTTAAACAGAAGTCATCCGTTGCAGAAAAGCCTTAAAAGAAGAATAATATGGCATTAAGAGCATTCACGTTGCCAGATATCATCAGGCTGGTAAAGCTGATAACAATGTACTCTCATGAGGCTCGACTGCTCCTTCCAGTCTAGCACCTCACACTCCCTTCTCATCTGTCTTCCCTGCTTCCCCCACTCACATTTTCTAAGGGTTATTGAAGGAGTGGAGTGGGAATATGGTCACCTGTTCCACCTGAGCGCATCTCTGCTTCGGCTGTGGGGCAGAAGACTGCCCTGACATTCCAGGGAGGTTAGTGAGCCCCACCTCAAAGCCTTTGAACTAAAGCTCCTCTATGCAATAGTTCTGAATTTGGCCTTATGGTATTGTCAGGTAGCCTTAAGGTAAAGGACAGTCAAGCTGGTACAAGCTCTTTTTGAATTATAATCAGATGGAATTTATTATTATTATTTTTTTGGCATTGCTGACATATTGGCTTTGCACACCTTAAAAACATCAAAGCTGACAAACAGGCAAGAAACAGCAATGCCTACAGCACCACAGAAAGGAACAGGAAAAGACCAAATTAAAGAAATCATGAAGGAACTGCTACCAGTATGTGAGTCAGCAATGGTATCTGACTGGTATCCTGCTTCAGCATTATGCTGGAGAGCTTCCTGCTGCTTGCCAGGGTAGGAGTAAGGCAATTCAATGATCCTCCACACTACTGCCCCTCCCGTCCAGGGTACAGTTCCTCCTCACAGCCTCACGGCTTTGTTGTATGCAGCTGTCAGTGAAAGTAATGGAGGCTTTCCACTGTGGGTTGGAAAGGACATGTTTTCAAATGAAAACATGGGAAGGAATTTTTACATAAGTTGATACATTATTTTGAAATGATGTGTTAGGTGTTCAAGTATAAGAAGAGCATGTGGAAACACAGCTGACCAGTTCTATTGTGGGCCCAAACAGCAGGAAGAAATTAACACTTGTAGTAAAGTGATAAAATAAATAAGGAAGGCATAAATTTGAAATACATTTCCTCAAGTAGAAGTGCTTCTTTTACTTTAGAAGAAAGCAATAGAACAACAGTTTTTAATTTCCTTGTTGGTCAGAAGGATGATGAAAAATTGTAGTAAAGGTTGAACAGTGACTCACTTTAGTGACCAGTCTTGTGAGTTTTACCATAAATAGAGCTAAGACTATCAACCAGTATTATAAAATATGATCTATGCATCAGGCATGTTTATTAGAGCAGGTAAAATGAAACATGAGGATGAAGTTAAAGATGTCCACCAAAGTGCACAAAGATAAATGTCAGACCAGGGGCTTGCTCAGTAGAAGCAGCTGAGAGCTCAGAATCTGGGCTTTACATGATCAAGTGAGAGAAAAATGCCTCTAATCATCAAGATAGCAATATTTAAGATGAATGCTGGCAATATTTTAAGGATTGAAAATTGTTACAGTTGTTGGAGACTAGAGAGCTGTAAGTAGTTTGGGCCACAAAAAGTAATGTCTTTAAGGGAAAAAAGACAATCTGTGTAGAAATGATGAGCTAAAAGTTAACCTTCTTTCAACATGTATGTGAAGAGTCCTGTTTCTTTATGCTGTGACTTCATTTTGCCTCACCATGTCTGACTCAGGGGGTTGACAGGTAAGCCCTGGTGGTTGGTGGTGCATGCATGACTGCTGCTTCCCTCCACTGCTATTACTGCCCCTGCGGGAGAGGCAGCAGGAGTGAATCTGTGCCAAGCTCATCAGCTGGCACTTCTAGGAGTCTGGTGTGTTAGTCTAAACCACCTCAACTTCAGTTTAAGTTGATATGCTGAGTTGTAAGCCACAGCTGCTGGGAGTCTGGCTTATACCTGCTTCTGGTAACTCCAGCAGAAGAGCAGTACAAACATCTGGAGAAGGGTAATGTATATAAAAATATACAAATCCAGTTCCTATGGCAAGACTTACTTGTCAGTTCTTTCAGATGTGACATGAAAAAAAAAAAAAGAGATTCATACATAGCTTTTTCCTCTGTTTGTCCACAGAGAAATAACCAATTAACTAAAAGCTGGTGAACCAGGGGTGTCCGGACTGAAGAGAAGGTAGAAAATAAGTAATAATGTTCCAATGAGTTAAACATACTCAGTGCAGTCACTAGGTTTCTTCTTCTTCTTCAGTTCTATAACACCATTTTCAGGTTTTAGCTGAAAGAAACTATAAAATTAATGAAATAATGTATTTAATAAATTTATAATGTAATCATAAATATATTGGATCAAACTCAAGGTCCCATTATTAATCTCCAAGACCACTGAGGAACATAACTTGAGATTTCCCTGAGACGACTTCTCTCTTTGTATTGATGACATCTTTTGACAACCATGTTCCTTCAGAAGCTATGAGCTTGTCAACCTCAAGGGTGAAGCTCGGGGGAGCTGGAGATGGGGCTTCCTTGGCACCAAGGCGAGTGGTTTGGATCTCATTATCAGAGGAAATAAGAAAGACCACAAATCTCACTGCCTTCAGAACAAAGTCTAAGGCTCACTTTTTCAACTTCACTTTTCTAAAGCTGCTGCTAAAAATACCCAGGAAGAAGAGACAAAGGCAAAAGGACAAAGAAAAAAGAAAGAATAGTGAGAGAGAGACGAGAAAACAACATGAATGTGTCCCCAGCTGCCTGTGGGAAGTACGGAGTGAATTATATATCTGTTGTGGTTTACTGTGAATTTAGTGGTAATTTGTTGTGAGTTGTTTTAACAGTTGGCATGGACAATTTTATAAGAATCTGAACAGGAAACTGTGTATAGATCCATAGTGATTTTTCTCTCGCTTTCAGTTCCAATGTTAAACACCCTAATCACCCAGGTAATCGAAAGAGTGATTGATAATAACAGATTAGCTACTTGAGAAATTACAATTTATAGCTTTATCAATGGAGAGTGAGGGCATCTCTCATTGTTAGATACTTCATAATTTTTCACCTTACTGACACTTTTCTGTAGTACTGCCACAGCAACAGTGGCATAGGCATGGTAAACTATGAGATTAATTCCTGAACACTGCTGGCCTTATCATCCTGTCTTATTGTTGTCCTTTTTTAATGATTTCAAAACATTGGCTTTGTTGCCTGATTTAGAGATGTCTTTCAGCTTTCATCTCTCAGAGAAGTTTGTTGAGCCACTGATCACACCTGACTCCATATCCACTGGACTTAGTTACAAATCATCTGTAGAGGCTTGGGACATACCTGTGTTTCACAGTGGAGTCTGGTCCAGTCACACCCAAGATGACATGATTAAACTAGGAATGCATCCGGAAACAGTATAGACCCTCATCAGTGCAGCATTGCACTAATGGTAATTAAACCTGCTGAGCAGCAGGACTGATGGGTTTGGACATGATACTATGTAGTTTATACAGAATCACTCCCTCAGTGGGTGTCTCTGGTAGGCTCTGTGCTCTGCCTCTGCAGTTGTCTGCTGACATCTTCAAAAATATGGGTGTCCTCCCATCCAACCCAACAGGTTCCTGAACTCCTTTACATGTAACTTTCTACTCATTGGCATGTGGGCATGAGAAACATTCATGTTTCAGGTCCTTATCTTTGCTTGCTCAGTGATCACCTCTCCTTGCGGCAATTCCTCCTGTCAGGAAGAGTTGATTCAGCTTTCAGACCTCTGTGAACCTCATTCACCTGGATTAGACTCAAAGACCCTCTGCTTATCTCAGAGGTGGAGATTCCCAAGGCAAAAAGATAGCTACAAAATGACAGCACAATTTAAAAATTGATCTATCCCATCATGGGGACAAGCTTTGATTCATTCTGGACATAGACACATTCTGGAACAATTATGTACCTAAACTAGTTGGGCCAGATTTCATTTTAGACATATATGTAGGCTTCCTTGATTTCATAAATTTGAATATGGCTTTTAGACCTTGTTGGCTATATGTGAATGCAGAATAATGGTTATAAGTAATTGTTATTTGCTTCTTTCCTTCTTTTTCTATAGTGATTTTCTTCTTTGTCTTTTTATTATTGTAAATACAGTGAGTTACCCCATCTGGAAAGCAGTTTTGCAGAAAAGTGCTTGGGGGTTCTAGTGTACACCAAGTTGAACATGAGCCAACAATGTTCCCTTGCAGCAAAGAAAGCTAATGGTATTCTGGACTGCATTAAGAAAAACATTGCCAGCAGGTCAAGGGAGGTGATCCTTCCTCTCTGCTCAGTCCTGATGAGGCAGAAATTGAACAGAAATTGAAATGAAATGTCCAGTTCTGGACTTCCCAGTTCAAGAGAGATGTGGAAATACTGAGAAGAGTCCAATGAAGGACCATGAAGGTGATTAAGGGACTGGAGCACCTGCACCTCTCCTATAAGGAAAGGCTAAGAGAGCTGAGACAGTTCAGCCTGAAGAAGAGATGGTTCAGGGGGGTATCTCTTCAATGTATATAAACACCTGGAAGAAGGGTGCAGAGAAAGCAGAGCTAGACTCTTTTCAGTGGTGCCCAGGGACAGGACCAGAGGCAGTGGGCACACACTGAAACACAGGAGGTTCTTCCTGAGTATCGGGAAACACTTTTTCACTGTGAGGGTGTCTGAGCATTGTTGCCCAGAGAGGTTGTGAAGTCTACATCCTTGGAGATATCCAATAGCTATCTGGATGTGGTCCTGGGCAATTGGCTCTAGCTAGCCCTGCTTGAGCAGAGCGTGTGGACCAGATGACCTCCAGAGGTCCCTTCCAATCTCAGTCACTCTGTGATTCTGTGATTCTGTGATTCTGTGATTCTGTGTGTGTACATGTGTTATATGAATCTCACATTAAAATCAGTCAATGAATATTCTAATGGCTCACAGGCACCTAAAGAAAAACCTTCAAAGACTGTCTGAGTGGCTAAAAATGGTGTGGTTGGTCTTGGAAGAGTAAGGTGTTTGTCAAGCTTTTGGCAGCTTTTACTGTCATTAACCTACTTTCTTTCTCTGAACGTAACTAACTAGTATTTCTGCATTTGTAGCATTATTCCTCTAAAAGACTAGTTGTTTCTGCCAAGAATCAACCTTTGATGTAAAAATCTATAGCCTTTGGAAAGATGGCTTTGGTTCTGATATAAATTGCAACTGTGAGATGCAGGTAAATGTATGATGAAACTGAGGTATCTTGCTGTAACCTGATTTTATTTGATATTGTTATAAGCTGCTTAGGGGCATGTCTCTTATTTGTAACCAAGCTTATGAATGATGTATTAATTTTACTGTGGTGAATTTTGGAGAGTTTATCTAGATTTTTTTAAGTGTTGCAGCCCCCAAATTTTTTATCTGGTGTTTAAAAAGAGGTAATTTCATAACCTTGGTGAATGTTATATCTGTCTTCATCTTAACCAGAACCCTTTAACTCCTTATTAACTGACCTGTCATATTTCCTCTTATGAGAAAGCCATTTAACAGAGCAGAGATATGTTGTCATGGGTCTATCATTGCTTCTGATTCAGAAAAATGGGTGGGTATGACAGAGATGGGATGGATATGAGCACAGTTTCTTTTGGGAAAAGCTACCTAACAAGCAGGGAGGTGATCAGTGATCTCATTTTCCAAACACAGAACCTAGCTGCCACCTCGTGCTGAGGTGGAAGCTCCAGTAGCCCAGTAGACAAACTAAATTTTAGTAACAAAACATTATAACCTAAATAAGCTACAAATTTTGGAGTTACCAGAAACATGACACTGACACTAAACTTGATACTAATGTTTATCTGATTAAACACGAAGACTGTGAACTTAAGTAAGAACATGTTTCTTCTGTCAAGTCATGACAAATATGTTTCTTATGTTAACAAGGACCAGTAAATAAATTCTTCATTATTAGGTATTCTTAGTATATAGAATTTCTCTTCTGAGGGTAATAACAATGCTAATACTGCACTAATAAAGATAAAGACATAAAACATAGTGCTGCAATAAATATGTCTTGCTAGATGCAGGAACACTAGCTGAAAATTGTCTCAAAACACCTTAATGCTTTCTATTGCTACAGCTGTAGAATTAGTAAAAGCACATTGCTTAAGGGGACCTCTATTAATGAGATTTATAACAACACTAATAGGTAAATCTAAAGCTATCAATGGTAACACAAATTAATACAACTCCAACTCTTTACAATTCAGTATTATAAATACTCATAATTGTCCTGTACTCTCATAAGTATAAGAATTTCTGAGCATATTTATATATTCAATACTTCTATCCCTATGCAGATAAAACGGGTCCAAATATATGTCTGTCCTGTACCACTTAAGGAGATATTGCATCAGCTCAATGTGCAAAGATTAAGTCATGTCAGTTCAGCTATTGATAAAGTAGACTTTATATATAAGTGTGGTACACTTATACCCCAAAGCAGTATTTCTGTTATTAAAACCTTTTTTCACTTACTGCACACCCCATTAATATAATCTTTGTTGCCTGCTTTTCTTTTTCCTTTTCTTAAAGAGATGAAAATGAAAAAGGAGCTTAATGTTAAAGGCATTGGAAATCAAGACAGTATTAGAAAGACAAAATATTTAATGGTTTCATGTTGTTATAATATGGTAGATTAATGTAAATTGTATGGTGATAATATCAATGTATACAGTATTATGTTCATAATATGTTGTAGTGTTACACAAATTGAAAGTTATCTAGTTTATAAATATCAGCTGAACATCTGCAGTATTAAAATCAGCTTCATTGTCCTATATTTAAACTTACTATCTGCTCAAACTAAAGTGAGTGCTCACTTAATAGCTATTTCAGAGCACTGTATCTGATGGCTTGTTGTTTTTTTAAACAGCACTAGCTGAAAGGCTAATTTTATTCCTGTTTTCTCTCTGAGGAAGAATTTATGTATGAGGAAAAGAGGTGGGAGTTTCCATTTTCAACAGTGTAAGTCTCAGTCTAGTTCTGATCTCACTGAAGTAATTAGTAAGTAACTTTTCTTCCAAACATATTTTTTGTGTTTCTCTTCTGTTATCAATTTCAGACTTTTTCAGAATTTTCTTCTTATTTTGCAATAAGCATCTGGGTGATAATTTTACTACAGAGGGCTTTTTCTTTCACCTTCTTTCATTACTCTTTTCCAGAAAAACCCATTTTTCATCTGCCATTTACTCTCCTACTTTGTGCACTCTGAGTTTCTCTGATTTTGGCAAGGTCAGCACTCAAAATGTCTTCTCTCTGAATTCCTAATTCTTCTAAACATTGCAAAAGATGGTAGTTTGGCTCTTAGGATCAGCAGTTTTGCCCCGAGAATGGTTAGCAAGATAATGCAGTAGGACATAGATGATTACTTCTTTATAATTTTATTGAAGTGAGAAGCAAAGAATATATTCCACTGCAAAATGACAAGGTTTTTACGTGTTTTTTTTTAAGTTTTTTGGCCCATAAATACCTTTAAATCACAGCTGCTCTTAACCTCTGCAGAAGAACTTGGTGCCTAGATGGAGAATGAAAGATATTGTGAGCACTGTCAGCCTGTGATATCCCCAGACCACCACCGACGAACATCACACATCTGCTGTAGCATCAGTAAGATCAATAGTACACAGACGTACGCAGAAACAATTTCAATCATTTTCTCTGACTATCTAACTATTTTTGCTAGGTTCCTTTAAGCAGCACACACCAGCAACACTGAATCAGTAAAGAGCAAAGGAGAAACCAGTAATGAGATACAGCAAGAAAACCCACAATCAGCACCAGCTGTTGCCCAATTAAACTCAACAGTTCACAGGTGTTCACAAGAGGATACACAGTTTTGCCTACCTTTCTAAATAACCCTTATGAGAACAATATAAAATGAATTTTCTTTTATTGAACACTTTACATATTTTTAAAGCTTTAAAATTTTTATATGCCAATAGTAACAATTTTATAAACTAAACATCTCTCCATTTTTGACATCTTAAAACAAAAAAATGTCAGTTAATAGCTGAAGTGTCTATTCTATCATTCTTCTCTTGGGTCTTCTCAGTTATGTTCTCTTTTCTACTCCCATTCTTAATTAACACATTCCTAAGCAGGATTTATGACTATTGCTTTTTATTTATAAGCCTAAATCCTAAAAGATCATAATCCGGCTGGACATCAGGCCGTTGAATGTGACTTAAACTGATATGTTTACCTATGTCCAGATTCAGCCTGATTTTTGAAAAAAACAATTAATGAACAGTACAATCCTGTCAGATATTTGCATATGGACACTACTGACAATTTAGCAAGCGTGTGTGGATGCTGCTTTGTGCTATCCTTGTTTTCTTGTTTCGTGATTACACAGAGGACCTTGTTCTCCAGGGCTAGCATTTTAATAGCTTTAGTTAGCTATTAGCTAATTAACTAATCTTAAAGCAGGAAAACTAACAGCAAGAATCAGGGAGAAAACCAATAGTTTTGCTCCTTCTGTTCATTCCTATTCAGCAAAACCTTCCAAGTCATGGAATTTCTCTAGGGGTAGACACTGTTTTGAGGGTCATAATATAAAATTATGGGCTTCAAAACTAGAAAGTTTGCATTTGATCCACAGGATTGTGTATTTACAATTGTATATCCTTAAAATGAAACAAATTTGAACATGAAATTATTATTTGCTTCCTTTTGTAAACCAAAATTACAAAAATTATCTTACAAAGTTGTTTGGCAATTACAGTATTTTAGTTGTCAACTAGCTGTTTATGCCGTGTCTGGGAGGTTGGAAGGCCCAGGGGAGCCTTATCTCTGCAGTGTAAATTAGATGCATATGATGTCGGTGCTCTAAAGGTTAAATTTGAGGTACAATGCAACTGAGACCAGTTCTCAGATTTAACCTACAGGGCAACATTTATGATGTTCACTGTCTCCAATTTATTTTAATAACACTTAATAATACTAGTTTGCTCTTAACCTAAGTAATGCCTTTCATGCAATGATCTCAAAGCACTTTCTGCACAGGAATTAATTTTTACCGCACCCTAATGAGAAGGAGAAGCAGTATTTTGCCTGCTTGCAATTTCTTTTTATTAAACTTACCTTTAGTCTAATATTAAGAGCTTTAAGAGACGGTGAGAGTTTGTATTTTTATATTCTAAGTTTCACTAGCTCTGAATTGGGTATGGGCCTGATATGCTTTTGTGTCTGGAAATTAAGATGGGTCTTTTCTAGAAATAACCAGAGAAAAACTTTCAAACACCATTGACAGAAAGGAAAAACCAATAATGAAACACATGATAAAATAGAGCAGAATCATTTGGGGCTTAGATTCTGATAATTCATTTTTCTACTTTTATTTTTACTTTCAGAATAAATGCTTTTTTGAAGGCTTTCCATGCTGAGCTTCAGAAGGTTAGCTTAGCGGTAGCTCAGTTTTTAGGCATGCTTTTTAGTGAAAATATTCATGTAATTCAAAACATTTAAAAAATACAGTAGTGGGTATTTACAATCCTGGTGTGATACACGCAGAACACAGAGTAGTAACAGTAGGCTAACAAAAATGTAGCCTATTTACAAAGGTGAAAGAACAACCTTCACAATTTAGCGGAAAATTATTGTGGCTTCTTGTCACTTTTTACTTCTTTTTTCTCTCTCATTTTTGCCTCTTGTCACAGCAGGATAACATCTGTTCTCAGAGAGGAGACAGAAATTTGGCCTATAATACATGTATACAAAAACCATTCACGTAGGGCTTGGTATTCCCAGGAGAAATACTTTCCTTGAACAGAAAGTCAGAGTGCTTACTGTCAACGTGAGGTAGATTCCTGTGTGGGGTTTTGAGGTAAAATGCAAATTCCTGAAACAATTGTTATGCAGCCCCTCAGAGGGATAATTGTACTCTATTGCCTGAGTAATACTGGTTACTCTTTCTCTGCATGGTCAGGAGGAAAGCAGGACTCAGCAGACATGAAATTTTTTTATTATATTCCTGCTTATGAGTAAACTTGAGTTCTTGTCTATTGTCTACTTCATCAGTCTGCCCTGAGCTATCTTATAGCTGTTATACATTACAACTGGGCTTTTTCACTTCCCTAGCTGAATCACAGGTTTGATTAATCCATGATGGTTATTCTCTGCATTGAAGGAGATTAAGGAAGGCCCTATTGCCAAGAAAGGAGGATGTTGAAATAAAGAAACAAAATGTTGAGGCTTGTTGCTTATCCAAGCTAAACAAAATTTCCTGCATCTCTGGATATTAGTTCAGTGATGATTTGTGCTATTACAAGAAAGTAATTTACTATACATACATGTGACATACAAGTACAGCCAGCAGGTAGTATGATAATCCGCCCTCTGCTTTCCTGCTAATAAAAGAGGAGGCTATAGAACAAGGTAGATAGTTTCAAATTTGGGGACAACCTAAACCAAGGAGCATGGAAAAGGCTGTTGGTAGGAGAATATCAGACCCAGCAATAGAAGCACCAAATTGTGCTTCAGTCTCATCTGGGCTGCCTGTTACAGCATTTCTCCATTTTCTGGTTCTTCTTTTCCATGAGGTTGAACATTAATTGTTCCTGTTGTTTCATGTTGAACATTTTTTTGTTTTGTTTTGTTTTGTTTTCTTGCCCTTGGACATGGATAAAACCCTGCAATGGCAAGTGAAAGGCTTTGCTGATGAGCCTGTGGATTTTTGCTTTTAATGTGAATATGCACTGGCACAGGATAAAATTTATGCCAGTGAAGAATTTTCTGTGATTCTGAAGAGACTCTGACCACTGATGAAATCCCATCTAAGGTTCCTCTTCCTCTTCAGGTACTCCAAGAGAGATAATTACTCCTCCTGTGATGGATACAGCTAAAATGTGCACATGAGGGTACACAGCTGGCACAGTTTTCCCAAGAATAAACAGGACCAAATGTTTTACATGAAAATTGGCTATGTCCTAAAAGATGTTCTTGTGCTTCATTAAATGTCAGGTTTTATTCAGGCCTCATTGGGAGAAATTCTTTATAGCCTGTGGTAGATGAAAATGGATGATCATAACTAATGGTCCCTCCTGGCCTTCAAAATCCATGAATTTACAATAATACACTATGGCTGGATACACCTGAACAGATCCTTTAACACGATCCAGGTCCTAAGGAGTCTCAGTTACTGTTAAGTGCTTTCTTGTGCTTTTGGGTTTTACTCTTTCTTCCTTGTAATTGTTTCTTAGAGGTCTGAAAAAAAAATCATTTCATTCCCTGCTGTTTATTTCCTTTTCAGTTTGGCAGACATTCAGGCTTTTCTTCCATTTGTTTGCATACAAGTATGCAGAGCTACCAGCACCCACACAAACAACATGTCACTTAAAATGGTAGAATGAAATTACCATAACTAATAGAGTTGCTCTTTCTTAATACAATTGTAGACGCAAAGATTGCTAAACTGAAGTGCTAAATGCAAGAATTACGTGTCATTTGCAGCCAGAATCAGATTTTTGCTTTTGTTCGTTTTCCTCACGGGGAACATATGGGTAGTGATCAAATTAGTCTCCATGACACGACTAAGTGTTAGTCAATCATGGGGAGTTTGGCCTTCCGTTGCTGCCAGGTTAGGAGTGCGGTGATTATCCAGGTGCCATCCCCGCATGCTCTGAGTAGCTGGAGGCACTGAAATCTTCTAAACTGGATGTGTGTTTGATGCAAAATTGGCGCAAAGCTTTTGGTCTGTTTTGTGCCCAGCTGCAGGATTTTGCATTTGCCCATGACTGTGAGCTTCAAATAGTAGTAGGTAGAATTTTACTCTGTGCATTCAGAATGGCATGAAAGTGTGGGGTTTTTTTCTTTTTACATTCCAGTCCTTTGGTTCTCACAGTCGCAGTGCACTTGTTTGCTTTAATATGAGCTGTGCTTAGCTGTGAAAAATTTGTGCTTTCCTGTGGGCAAATATTTCTTTCAATTGCATTGCTTTTCAGTCGTCTTTTTGTTTTGTTTGTGTGTGTGTTTACTGTGAAAATATAGAACACCAAAAAGTGCTGCTAAAAAGCATATTGGGCGATGTAGGACATAAAGAACAAAGATTATTCCCCTTCCTCCTCTTTGCCTGTATTTGGAAGGAATGTTGCTGTTTCCAATTCAGAAATCAGAGTATGGACTGACTCTTCATAGCTGCATATAAAGGCAGTGGTGCCGTACTCTTCTGAATGCTATAATAAATTTCTCCTCTCTGTTCACAGTTCTTAAGTGACTGATTTTAGATGCTTTTAGAGCGTATCCAATGGCCAAGACTATCCTCAAGTCCTAGCCCATTTTGTTTCCTTGATGCTAGTGGAATAATTGAATGACTCATTAGATGTGAATCAGAGGCTATTAGCTTGTTCTTCTAATGGAACCCCTTCCACACAAAAGGTTAAGCTGTGGAATTTTTCTATGGATGAAGATTTAATTATTATTACAAAGAGAATAAAGGTGTCCTTGATGCTTCTTTTCATCTTCACTGTTAAAAGGAATTAAACATGTTTGTAAATTAACTGTAATTCACAGAACTTTATGTAACTCTTTCATAGGTTTTATAGCTTGTGCTGAGGAACAAAAGTAATATATGTATTATAACATCTATATATGTATATTTAAAAATAATTCTGTAAAATAGCAGGTAAATGCAATATACGGGGCTGTATTTCTCAACATCTTGTGTAGAATTTCCTGCTGTCATGGGCTTCAACATCAATGGGAATCTTCCCAGCAAGCCTCAGGTAGAGTGAGATGGCAAAGTGCCTCTGGACTCCAGTGAAGGTCTCTTCGCACTGACAGATCAGGACTAGAGACAGATGTATGCAAAAGGGCACCCGGCTGTGATTTACAACACCCTTCTCCCCAGTTGGCACTAAATTGTTCTCATGTAATGTTTTGGGATTGATCTGCCTTTTTAAAATAAAAATGAAACACATTTTTGGGAAAAGTAACTTGATGCTGGCATTTTTTGCTACATCTCACATAATTTCTTTAAGTATATTTATTTTTGTTTTTAATCCAGTGCATTAACAGCAGAAATAACAAAGGTGAAACCCTAGATCTTTATTTAGACTACGGCAGCTTCCAGGAAGCACTTACAGACATGACTGTAATGCAAATAAAATGGTAAAGATAATGTTATGGGAAGGAATGCTTGCTGCTTTCTGAGCACTGCCAAAAGACACCAGATAGGAGTCCCCACCTACTTCTGCCTGAGGAAGTTTATTTTTGTTATAAAACACTTACATTGACTAACTAACAGAAGTGCACCTTAATATGACATTTATCTGGACTGCATCATAGTCCTAGTTACTTATGAATGACAGAGCTTCACACTAGCAGAAAAGTTAGATAAGAACTCCAGATCTCTGAAATGCTCATAAAAGTAGGAAAAACAAACTCACTTGACTTATTATTTTATTACAAATTCAGGCCAGATTTTAACCAAGCTTCACATAGGTTCATGACTTCTTCCAGTGAAACCTCCATGGTCTGGGGTTCTGCACTGAAACTGGAGGTAGTCTTAGTGTGCAGGTACATCAGAATAAGGATTGTTCTGAGTGTTCTTAATCCATGCTTCATTTTTTTCCCCATAATACAGTCAGGGATTAGCTGCAAATGTGAGATTTTAAACTTTAATTTGCCCCAGAGAGAATATCCTGTTGTGAATGAGTAGTTCAGACCACTTCAAGAATAGCCATCAAAGATACCAGAAAGCAAATGATTTTAATATAAATTTGTAAAAAGGTGCGACTTAACAGAATTTGATGGCAAGGTCCACTCTATTACTTATGTAATGTGAAAAGGTATACAAAGAGAAACCAAATTACAATTAGATTGGAATGATATACTCATGGATCGAATCCGGTCAATGTGGCTTATATCTATATTGAGGATGTAACTTTAAGATGGTAACAATCTAATACAAAATATCAGCAATTAAATTCTTTAACACTATTGAGATAAATCACACTGTCGAATCATATAAAATTTAGCAGACTAAGATTAGATACATAAAGGGATATAGGGAA
>NW_010522424.1:205607-229920 GCF_000687285.1 Phaethon lepturus
GTACCTGTTAAATTCCCCCTCAAATTCAGTTGAATACTCATATTGAATGCTTTGCATCACTCAACAGATGATTAGCCAAGCCTCTGGAGTTGATCGTGAACTTGAGGGTTCATGGACTCTGAGAGGTGTACCCCTCAGAGGGAGGTGCTGGTCGCAGCCCACTGAGGTCCAGGAGAGTTTAAAGGGTCTCACTTGGGACTACTATTTATAGGACTGGGAGATGATTGACTTTAGGCATCAGTAAATATCCATCCTTGCCACAAATCGTTTGTTGGTAATTGCTAGAATTCTCAGTGATGTTGGTAGTGATCCATGTGAGTCACGGTTAGATAAGATAAGTTCCAAGGATGTCTGGGGATGATGAGTTACTCCCATAACTGAATTCCTGGAACGGTCTGTACCATTCCCCACCTTAGCTATGCAAGAGTGCTTGGTACAGTCAAGGGACTCTTACCCACCAAACTCTCTGCTCCAAGGGCAAGACTTATCGAGCAGGGATGGGGTGGGGGGTATGGGGGAGAAAAGCACCACCACAGATCCTTATCTATATGAGTCAAGGTGAGTAAAAGTGCTTCTTAAGTTCACACTGTATACTGCTGGAGACTTAGAAAGGTATATTTGAATTTCTTTTTATGTGTATTTCAGCTGTAAATTATGGATTAAAAATTGGTATCTCCTATAACAAAAAATACTGATTTAACAGAGGAAAAAATAAAGCAAAATATGCCAATTTTATTTTCAAATTAAGGTATTCAAAATTCTGATGGCTCTTCAAAGTCTTAAAAATATAATTTCATGTAACAGATAGGTGTGTCATAGCTCACAGATTGATAATGATTGATATTGACTTCCTGTCTATCAAGTATTTTTACCTTTTAGTCTCTCTTTTTCTACTGTTTTTTATGTTGGGTAAATAGCTCCCTAAAAATCTTGCAGTTCATTCATCTCTGAATGAAAGGATGAATATGTCAACACTATTTACGTAAGTGCAAGGAAGACCAGGCCTGTATTGCCTCTTTTTTCCTTTATATCATAGCAGAGGATTGTAATGTCTTCAGTATATTTGAACATGTGTGCATTCTTAATTAATGCTTGTAATCAAATGACTTCTCTGTGAAGAAAAGGCAGTAAAGATTCAAGCATGATTTTTAATAACTGTGTTATTATCTTTGTACAATGCATATAATAAAATCTTTACTGTGTAAGTGTAAAATACTGATAGCCCTGTGGTAGGCGTTGCACTTGTGCCTCTTTAATTTTGCCTCTGTCACACAGTGCAGGTGGACTGAGTGTGGGACTCAGTTGGTCAACCGAGCGACTGGCACATTATAGTTCGCTCTACGCTGGATG
The DNA here is from genome assembly GCF_000687285.1 of Phaethon lepturus. Classification (NCBI taxonomy): domain Eukaryota; kingdom Metazoa; phylum Chordata; class Aves; order Phaethontiformes; family Phaethontidae; genus Phaethon; species Phaethon lepturus. The sequence goes on from NW_010522424.1 coordinate 206,958, forward strand.
TCTGCCTTTCATGTTTTATTTCCCCTCCAAAGCATAAGGAGACCAAATAGCAGAACCACTTAGGTATGTCGGTGTAGTCTAGTGCAGTGCTCCACAATAATATCCCAAACGAACTCACTGGGTGTCTGGAAGCTGCAGCCTTGTGTTAGCGTGGTGCCCTACCTTGGCATGTAGAGCCTGCTGCTGGGAGTGCTCGTTAGCCCCCGCAAACCCCAGCTAATGCAGCCAGCCCGCTGCCAGCTTCCAGCTAGCATCCTTAGACCTAACATGTGTAACCTTGCCTGGCACTGCAATTTGTTACGTAGACATATCCCAACTGAGAAACCATAATGCACTCATGACCTAGCTCTCTATTAGAAAGTGAAATCTCTTGTTCTGTGTAGTACCATTTTTGGAAATGTCTAAGGCACAATTATACCTGTGATAGCCTGTTTTTTTCATGTGTTTATTTTCAGAAAATCTCAGGAGTCCCAGTCAGCCAAGACTGTTCACCCGGATATAAATTATAAACCCAAGTAAAGCAGAGACGAAACACTGTAGAGAACCAACCCTCTCTCTACTGCACATGTGAGTATTTATGGTTATTTAAGTTTTATGCCACAGAACATGACCGTGTTTTTTAAAATCAAAGGATTTGACCTTCTGGTTATGTTGCTGGCATGAAGTATGACTTATTTAAAAAACCCAAAATTAAATAACTGGAAACACAGCTGCTGACTTTGCCAGAAAAACGCTATGCTAATATGTCCCCTCAAAATCTATCCTTCCTGATTCAGAGTGTGAAAAGAGCAGGGAAGGTAAGACAAGGCTATGAGGCAAGGGAAAAACAAGGGAAAAGGAGATATTTGAGCTTGATACCTATAGGATCACAATTTAAAAAATAATCTCCATTTATTATACACAGAGAGCTTGTGTCATGGTTAAGGACACAGATAAAAATGGCCAGCAGACCACCAGATTTGACTGAGTCAGGAACAGACCCAAGATACCTTTGGCCCGTGGGGAGAAAGAACGGCATGAGTGCATGCGACGAGTGAGGGAAGACAAGCAGTTGACTCAATGTGAGTGATAAGGCAAGCTAAACTTTATTGCAAAACCCTACACATATTTATACACTGAATTCTACCTTATGCATACTTGTCTTACAATCATTGGCTTAGCTCTAAAGATTACATTATCATATTCCTCCTACTTGCGGTTACTGCTACGTGGTCCGGGTTCCATCCTGTTTTCCTTACTTCTTCTTAGCTGTTTATCACAGCTCCTTCTCCTCAAGGCCAAGCCCTGCAGATGTCCAGCTGTTTACCAGCTTCCCAATGCCAGATACTGCTACGTGGTCCGGGTTCCATCCTGTTTTTCTTACTTCTTCTTAGCTGTTTACCTGCACAGTGCAAGGTCAGTACGACCTTCTTTTCTCCCTTGCCAGCATAACTCGAAATTTTCCACCGCGGCCTAGTCTGGCTAATTTATGTCAAGATTGAATCACAAGGCTCCTCCATGGAGCCATGACCGCGTTCCCTCATCCATTCTCCAACAAATGCACATGCAGGACCTGTACTCTGCCATTTCTTTGGGTGGCAGGTGGAGATGCAGAAGTTAAGAAGTGAGAGAGGAGTCAATCACAGAGAAATGATTTATGGCAACCCCACTGAAAGAAGAAATCGCTGTAGACACGTGGAACTGCTCTTTCTACTTGGCGGTTGGGTGAGTGTTTAAACATAATACTGAAGTCTGAGGAAAGGTGTTAATGACTTTAAACAGGTGACGGCTCATTGGAGAGTGTGGCACAGAAGATGAGGACCTGTAGATGGCTGAGCTGCAGCCAGGGTGAGAGGCACCCAAGGCAAGGAAGGGGAGAACATGGGTACTTGTCACTGAAAGCATAACCTTATTCATCTTTCCTTGTGCTCCCAGGTTCTTTATCCTTCCTCTCTACATGCCAGATTGGATCACGCATGGGCTGGGAATGAAGTAATTGTTTCTGAAGATACATTAAGAGCAGATAGGGGCAGCATGATGCCAATCCCTCTGTCCAAATATTGCAAGGGATCATCTAAGCAGTGAAAAAGACCTTCCAAATTATCGAGTAGAAGTTTTGGATGCATTGAAAGGCTGATAGAATAAAAATCATGGAAGTAGAGTTTATCACATTAAAAAATGAAAAAAAAAAAATTCACCCTGACAACCACCTGAGCATTCAAATTAAAAATAAACTAGCTACTTAAACTACATGGATTTGCAGAAATAATTTTGGTAAATTTATTGGAAATTTTTTTTGCACAATACAAATAAATTTTGGTAAAAAGTAGAAAATTTGTCAGGTTTAGAGAGCCTCAGTTGGAATAGGTAACCTAACTAACTACAGAGCAGAATTTGAGAGAAGCTTCTGGTTTATCTTAGCACGTCACTCTTTGTCTGCTGGCATAATTTCGCTGTTATATCAAACCAACCTGTTGTGATTCTTGAATTTAAGGATAAAAGCTCAGTTTTATTTTACTGGACACTTTTTGACGTTGTTTTTCAATAAGGTCTGAGAGCAACATCACTGTGAAGAGGCTGGTAGCCTGAGATCCTACTCTCTCGGACAACTCTGAGGTGCTTCAGGCTTCCTATGTTCTTTGAGTTTATTTGCAACCCTGCCCATATGTCCTCCAATATATAATTGATATATCATTCCCTGTAAGAAACTTATGTAGCTACTTAATAAATTCACCTCAACTAGTGAAGGCAAGAATATATAAATAAATTATAACATCTCTGTAGACACAATATTCAAAATCTCACAAGTTCCAGGAAGTGTATTTTATAACCACAGTTTTTGTGGCTTTCCTGCCTGTCTGAAAAAGAAAGGGGCAGTCTTGCTACAGCAGAAGGTTAGATCAGTGCAGGTATCCTAATGCAGATGCAGTCATGCTAGGGTAAAAAAGATTTTATAACTCAAAAAACCCACAACACAAATCTCACTGAAATTGCACTACTTCTTGTGGGGTAAAATTAGATCAATGTGGGGAGAATGATGAAATCCTCATTTGTACCTGGATAAGGAAGGTAAGAAGTGGGCTGTACTAGTGAGGTGAAAAAGTAGGAACCCAAGGAGGAAAAAAGATCTTAAGAGGAGAGAAAACTCAAGCAGCTTCCAAAAACTTCCCACACACCCCTCACAGCCCAGTCCAACAGCTCCTACTGCTCTGTCTCCTCTCCCCACAGGAAACCAGCTGCTCTACTAGTGCTGCTTTCCCCCCTGCCTTGGCGAAGCAGCTTCCTTGGGATGGTTCTGCTGAAAGGAACCGAGGAACAATCATTAAACAGAAGGGATTAAATTAAATCTAAGTAAGTGTTTGTTCTAAATGCTGGGAGACACTAATGGACAATCAAACTAGGTATTGTTCAGGTTTTGGAAATTTGGAAAAATCTAGAGGTGATTGTTTGCACCCAACACAGCACATAGAGACTATTCAAAATTGTTCATCAAAATTCCCGACACAGTTTGTTAGTTTTAATATTTGGGGAAAGTGAGCATCAAAATGCAGTAGAGACATGATCAAGGACATTTAACTTAATTTCACTTAGGTAGCATTTCTGTATTTTTTTTAAGTGTTCCCTCAATTTTGCTAATGGTGGACCCCAGTGACTGGATTTATGAAAATAAATGCAAGCACAGGAAATGCTGCCATAAGCAAAGGTATGTGCAGAGTTTTGTAGATCTGAAGAGTTTATGGGGTGTAACTGCACCACATCATAATGATAAATTATTTAGACTATTCTACAGAGAATATGGATCACAGCTGTGGTTTTTCTCTTACTCTCTAAGTATCCTGATGGTGAGAGCTGCAGGTGCAAAATGTACAAAATGATGGAAATGTAAGGATTGAAACTACAGTTTTCCCAATCAGTGAATCAATCCAGCTTTTATTCCTAGAGGACATTGTAGCAGCTGTTTTTGGAAATTGTAGTAGTTGGTCACTTTATTACACTGATCTAGATCCTTTTTTTTTTTTTTCCCCCCTAGGGATTCCAAATAAAGTCTTGCAAACTGCAAAAAGAGGGCATGCAATGCACAGACAACTTTGTATTTTTGAAGGCAACAACATGTCTCGTCAGCTGAAACTACTTCGAAAACAAAACCAACCCTCAGCAAGAAGGAAATGGACTATTTTGGTTTCGTTGCCTATGCATTACTGCATCTGATTTGAGTCCCACAATGAGAAGAGCTTTTGACCAGCTTCACTGAATAGTACCTGCATTCTGTACCTTCAAAGATGCATCAATAATAACACATCTTCTTTTTCTTGTGTGCTGGATTACAAAAAGCTCGAGTCTGCCAATTTTCACCTTCATATTACCCACAACTTTATCATTACTGTTCAGAAGCAGACACAGGGCTGTTTATCTTCACATAAATTCTGATTTTATTGGTTGGCATATAGTAGACTCATACAATGCTGATCTGGCAATGAAGGCAACGAACTCTTGAGCGCTGTAGTTGGCAGTCCACAAAGTTGACAGGGAGTGGTGCCAAGAATTTATTTTACTCTTTAAGGTCAGCCGCTTCATGTCAGAGCTGCAGGAATAATAATGTTTGGCTTAAAAAAAAAAAATTTATTTAGGAAGTTGATTTGTCCGTGGTTGTTTTTTTGACATTATCAAGAAACTATCGGCAGCAAAGAGTAAAGAATCATTGACAAGACTTTTGGCAAAGGCAGAGATGGGAAGCAGTAAGGAAATGCAGGCAGCAGAGCTTGTCCTGTGGGTGTTGGTTTACAAAAATCTCAAATGTTATATGAAATTAGTATACTTGTATTTAAAATAGCCACTGCATGTCATCCTGTATGAGGTCTGTAGATAATCCTTTCATTCTTTGGCACTTTGTTGCTTTTGCTGTGTTACGATTCTTACTGATGGATTTTGTGAGCATCAGTAATTACAGACTCCTCATTCTCTTCTTTTGCTTCACTCCTACCCATGGCTCAGGCTGACAGTGGTTAAGTAGGATTGGAGTCACTCTGCTGGGTGTGCTCAGTGGACAACTTTTCAGGCATGTCAGCGCCTAGCTGTCAGCTGCTGCTTCTCCAAGTGCAAAATATGTTATCACAACGTGATCTATAGTATTCTTTCGGAGAAAAGGGACTGCATATGCTTGTGGAAGGCAGAAGGAGAAGAGCCAGCCAAAGAATACTTAATATTAAATTACAGTTTTAATTATTAATTTCATTTTATTTAACTTCATAAATTTAGAAATATTACTTTTGGTGTACTTGTACTTTAAAAGATGCCTAAAGATGGACCTCATTGCCATTGGTCTCATGTCAATAAGCCGTCAAAAAACTACAAGAAGACAATCAACCACTATAAAAAAAAAGGAAATAACATATGGATTTTTAATCAATTATCAGAAATTTGTGTGTTTCCTTCTAGCTTGGAAATGGATTCTGTAGTGAAGCAATAGGATGTTTGTACTTTTTTTTTTTTTTTTGTAAAATCAAGCAGATGTACCACTCGGCTTCAAATAAGACACAACCGTGCTAACAAAGGACCTATGTAAACCTTCTTTAGGAAAGCTCTTCCTGTATTTCCCTCAGCTCATGTATGGCATTTTTTAACGTGAAAAGTCTAGACATAAAATAAAGTTGGATTATAGTAAAAATATATATACAACTAGCTGTGGATTTATGAAATGGTGAAGTACAAAGACTCATGACAGACATACAGTTTACTTTAGTGGCACTGGATTCGCACTTAATCTGCTTTCCACAAATGTTTAAATAATCTTCAATTATCTGCAAAAACCCGCTTTTATAAACCTCATAATTTATCAGGGATTAAAAGAGCAATGTTTTGACAACATAGCTGTTTTAAGTGCAACTCATTATTTGTACATCATTAATCCAAATTGATTAGCACCCAAGTTTTCTGACCCTGGTAAATATATCCCAGCTGTTTATATTTTGGGCAAATGATATTTCTTTTTCTATGCGTGTTGAAATTCAGGGCTGTCTTATGTCAACTATGCATGTTTTCAAAACTCCTTTTGTCTGTATCTTGTGAGAGTCAAGGTTTCATGGCTTTTCAGAACAATTACATTTGAGTGCAGATCAATCAGCGTGCTGTGTCTGATTTCTGAAGCCAAAAAGAAACATCCTGCTAAATGAAGTGGCTGCTTTTCTTAGAATTACAGGTCCCTAATAGTCACAGGGGCGATACATCAGTATTTGCAAATAGGCTTACTACATAACACGACAAAATAGAGCATCCAAAAAAAGATAGGGCAAAAAAAGTCCTTCTAGATAATCGTCATTTTCTTTGAGGTCAGCATTTGAGAGAGATTGTGAACTTCTCACATTGTTGTTTAAAGAGTTCTCATTTTCTGATGTTACAGGAGCTTGAAACAAACAGGTGAAACAGGACTTTTCCAACTGCAAGATCTCTCCAGATACCATTTTCCAAAATTCCTTAGCAAAGAGACTTTCTTCAGAAGCATTAATAAGATAAATTTTTGAAGGATTGCTTATGGTTTCAGCATTTTAAATCTTGAATTTTCAGCTTAAGAATCTTGAAAAACAATCATGGAATGTTATTTAGTATCTTAAGTTTAACATAAAGAAACTGAAGAACTAAAATTCAATAGCTATTTTTGCCCATACAATTCACTCCTAATTTATATTTGTGTGGCTTTTATCCCCTCTTGCTTTTATACTGTAAGGAAAAAAGTGTCACAGATGCACTGTTTCATCACATGAGGTGTAAGTGTAAAATACATTAAGAAAATTGTGTCAATTAATCCTCAGTCTCAGCTGACAGATGGTTTCTGCACTGTTTCACCTTTCAACAACTTTACTGTGAATCCAAATAGATAATGCAGTTTGAGACAACAATTTTGTCAGATTCCAGGAAGATAGAGTTATTTCTATTATACTTGAAAGTGTTGTAGTTTCTAATGTAAAAATAGAGACTTAAGCAATATTCCAAATAACTTCTTGTTACCAAAACCCCTGAAATCCACTGTTTTCCAAATTGGCAATATCATCCACAAAGGTTGATACAGCAGGGATCCAATTTTAGAGTATCTATTTTCCCTGGGCATTCATTTAGTTGCCCTGTTCTTTCCTAATGTTTCCTATAGAGCCCTCTGTGGTTTTCAATATCCTGCTGGCACTATTTCTTCATATACAAAATTTTAGGTACTAAACCGTTTCCAAATGATCATATCAACTTGTCTAACATACCATACCTGCTAGTGTTTTTAGTATGAGTGATGTGTCTGTGTTTTGTGATTTTAGAAGCATTTGTAAGCATGCTCTTTGGCTCTGAGCAACCCAAAGCTTGTATTCAGGCAACAATACAACGACTAGATGGAAGAAAATGCAGAGTGCTGCCCTATCTGTTATTGTCTTTACAGTTTCTGGTGTGATGTGGAGAAATGAAAACATATTCCCACTTATTATGAGTTGTAATGCAGTACAAGCAATGCTCAAGGCTCTCCTTTCTTCCTGCTAGTGAAGTCTATCACTGCATGAAACGTGCTGTATGTAGGGTACCTTCTCTCAATGGATGTCCTTGGTAGCCAGGCAATTAGTGTATCACAAGCGAGTTGAACTGGAGGCAAGAGCAGAGGTATGTGGAGGATGGTGTTCTGTCACTAACTGGCATAGAATAGGCAGCTGCAGAGTGCAGGTTCAGTTCCTCACACATTTGAATTTTGGTTGTCTCCTCCATCTCAATTACATGGATTTTAGTTTTGTTTTTTTCTAGATGGAACATTAATGACACTGATATTCTAACTTAGCAGACTTGTAATATGCTGCACAAAGTATTAAATTCTATAAATATACTCCTTGTTCTCAAAAATCCCGCTGTTTCACTGATATGGCTGTAATATTTATTTAGAATATTTTAAATTCTGGCAGCACGTATATAAAAAAGACAAGAAAACCCTGAGCAGGTATCTAAAGTGAAATCCAAATGGGCCCAGGTATTTTGGTATAGCTTTTTGTGAGGTATTGTAATAACATATGGGCTATTGTGGTAATTATATTGTGCTTATAAGAGTGGGGGGAGAAAGAGCTTGTCAATATTCAATTAAACAAAAGGAAACATTAAATTAATTGGAGTATAGCTCTCACTCAGTTGTATTATCTCTTGTATTGGTCACATTAGTGCAACTTTATTAAAAATTACTGCCCAGCTCAAAAGGTTTATACAAGAAAATATCGAACATTAAAACAGTAAAAAGATGTAACTTAAGGATTCAAAGGGAGTGAAAGAAAAATTGTTAAATGGAACAAACGATAAAGAAAAGGCTAAATAAAATGGTCTTAATCTTTGAAATAAATAAGATGGAGGGAAAACTAACAAGCAAAGAGAGGTAACAAATAATAGTGAACCAAAACAGGTTGATAGTTACAGTGATGCACAGCACAATTTAAAAAATTGCTTTCTCATGTGCTATAGTCTAATTGTTAAGCTCTTCCTCACCACAGTATATTCACTGAAAAGCTGCCATATCATGGAAGCTGTTAGAAAAAATACTGTGGAGGATTGTGGAACAAAGAATATGCTGAAAGATTTCAACTTTATATTTATGGTAAGCAGAAACAAAAATTTTCATATTAATCACTTATTCTTTCTGGTGACTTGGTTTGGATAGCAGTTGGTGCCATGTTATATAAATAATGTATTAGATTTGCTATGCATCACTATGAAATAAATGGAAACTTCTGTTGAGCTTAGGTTATCTGACCTTCACTCTAGCCATCTCAAACTATGTTTAAATATAAAGAACCTAATGTCCACTCATTTGGCAAAGGAATGTCATAGAAAAAAAGAATGCAAATGGAAAAATCTGTGCCTTAAGACATGCCTTCGGGAAACTGGACAATGATTTTTCCCAAATGATGTTTGACAGTGTAGGAGTTTCCGTCATCTACCACTAAGCCCTTAATGACAGGTCCTTCTGGTTAAGCTAAAGCAGGACCCCTCCTACAAGGTACCTCCCATAAGGCCCAGGTGGCACAGAAAAGGAAGGCTTTTGGCAAATTTGGAAGCATTGGGGCATTTACTGTGTCCTCCAATGCACTCTTCTCAGTCCCTATAGTACTACGCATAGATCTTTATAATGTTCTCTTCACTGTTTCAGGTGAAGTAGTTGGGTTTTCAGCCTCTGCCACACAGTCCAGACTATAGACGTATATAATTTGTATGCCTTTTCAAATGCAAACATATAATGTTAAACAATTATCAGTTCCGACTGGTGGAGATCATCAGGCATTTTGCACTAATAATGAAAATCTGTCAGGAGAATGATGATGGAAATAATCACTTTGTCAGAAGTATAAGGCTAGTCTGAGAGGGGAACAGGATCAGCCTTGGAGAAGAAATTGAACACATCTTAAAAAAAAAGACAAAAATTCTGCTAGTTTTACTACTGTATCTTTTGATACTCATATGAGTGATTGCAACCAGTAATGTCACTAAATTGTCACATCTATGCTTAAAACATTCAAAATGTGTTTTGAAGAAGGTTTCTGTTATCTGTTTCTTTGTACTGTCCCGAGTCTGCTTGATGGTATTTACTTGTTCGCTTCTGTAAACTCTTTGGGATAGGGACTGTGCTCTGCTTTGTGTTGAGAATAGGACACTAAAATTCCTCATTCCCTGCCAAGATTCCTATCTACTCCAGCAAAAAAATCCTATTTAATTCTTCATATTATTTTTTATGATTTATATTAGTTTCCTGTGGAAATCCCGCACCTCAGGTACGGGATGCTATGGATCTCCTTTGTTTACCTTTACTGTCTGAAAAACAAAAGGAAAAAGAAAAAAAACTTGCCACAGAGAACTTGGGACTACTGGGGTATCTGTAGGTGGGGCATGTGAATGTGACAATTACCATCATTGCTCCACCATTTCCTCAAGTCCATATGACCCAGAGGCAAGACATATCTGTGTCCTGTAATCTATGCAGGGCAAACCTGAGATCTCAGTTTTTTGTACCCTTCTAGTATTACTGGCACTTGATAAAATATTAAAATAAGTTAAAATTTTTTAAACCCTTGGAGATTGTTGTAGTTTCTCAGGACAACTAAATACAACTCCATTATGTTACCGGCAGGAATTTAAAAAAACTCTAGATATAAAAGAGAACCCAACGTGAGACACCATCCCAGGAAACACTTTGATGAACAAGAGTAATATACCTGTATTTAAGTAAAACAATGACACAGCCCATGTTCCTGCATCACCTAGTGATTCCCATTCACTTTGATAAGTGAATGAATTTTGCCACAAATACTACAGTAGAAAAACAGCAATAATCTATTAGACTTCTCTCACATTTGTATTGTGAAAATTACTACTTGATGGCGCCGAACAGTGGGACCATTTTCCCAAATTAGGAAAGATGGATTGCTCCAATTTTTTTTTCTTAATGATGGAACCAATGAATTAAGAGCTGCAGGAGTTCCCACTGGCTGAAAGCTTAGGTTTTTAAAGGCTGTTTTTTTGCATGGGACTGTATTTGACCTCAACTGATGTTACAGTGAGTTGCCTTGCTGAACCTACTCCTTTTCCAACAGTTTTTTTCTCAGAAGGTATCTGAAAAGTCTTTTAAAATTTAGGCATTAATGTTCCTCAGAAACAACGAGGGAGGTGCTACATCTTCTCCTCTATTGTAATAGAGTACAGGTATATATTTAAGAAGGGGAAAAATCTTACTATTTCTGCTACTAATAGCAGTGAACATATAATTAAAACTGCACAAAATTACCTTTGTAATGTTCCTGGCTGTAATTTATTAATAGATTCTTAAGGATTTGATGAGCAAAGCATTTTAATGCATTCCTTAGCCCTTAAAATGGGCTAATAGCTATCAATATATTTCAACCCAGTCCTCTTTTTGTGTGAAATCCCTTGTCTGAAACCAAAAGCAGAAGCAGCAGCTCCTCCTGATTCCCATGTACTACATTATAATTGTGATGGTGATGATGATTTCCTGGTGTTTCACTGAGTGTGATGCAAATGAGACTATACTCAAGATCACTCTGTCCTAATGTCTTAATCCACACCTTTTATTCAGCCCAAGCAGTGAATATCATGAGTCCCTTGAGAAAGAAGGGCATCCTCTGCATGATTAAGCAATAGATAGATGACCAGTGCATGCCAGAACACTAAACTATGACCCTTAGCTGTCCAGCAAACCAGATGCATTAAGATTGCACATGCGTCCATGCCCATACAGCACATCACAAAGCAGCAGAAACTGTTTTTTGGCTATTTCACAAAAATCTTTTGGGGATTAATCTCACAGCAAGCAAACATGGGAACTGCAAAACTATCTAAAGTTCACTAGCCCCTCCTCAGTAACAAAGTTTCTCAATACAGCGCTTTTATTTGAAATCATTGCTCCATATCCATATTCTATATTATCACTTAAACACAACCTCTGCTTTTCATTAGTGTAATGAGACCATCTGTGCTGTAAGGACTAGTTATGCTATGAGTACTTTCGATCTGCACAATCTGTCTGGGATGGATTAGGAGGACCCCCTATGCCTTGGAATATTTAGCTGGCAAAACAGTGACTGCAGAACATTTCTTTCCTGGTCTTGCTCACTTCAGTGCTTGGGGGGGATAAACATTTATCTGTCTTTTTGATTGTTGGATTTCTGAAATTTCTCTCATCCTCTATCTGCAAATCTCTGACACCCTATCAACAGGTATACATGTTTTATTTCTTACAACGGAAACAGAAGTGAACTCTGTGGTAACTAGATTTCCAAAGACCCTTCCACTCTTGTAGTAACAGCAATCTCATTTTGGTTGCTTGCACGCTGATTTTTTTTGAAAAGGTAGAGATATATACTAATGTTTTCTTTATGTTATTTAACAGCTTAGGAACTTTATTTTATCTTTACTGACTTGTGAAAGAATTTATACTGAATCTATTAAAACATTTAGAGCAAGTTTACTTTCTTTTTACTTTTTCTTGCATGAGATTTAATTGTACTAAGTAACAGTGTTTTGCTCATTAATTTGCAGGTTGACCCTGTGAGTTTTGGAAGCTTGATTTTGGTAGCATAAACCCAAGCTGTATGAATCACAGAGCTGCATAATTTATCCTGGCTTCTTTTGTTTCTAAAAGTGTTCAGGAATTATTGAGTTTGGGGGTTTTCATTAACTAATCCTAACTAAAGCCATTCAGTTCACTCCTGTGTCTGAGCTGAAGTAGCTGTCTATATTTTAGTGATGTTCATATTGCCTCCAAGTAAGTATATTGTGTGGACAGCTCTGGTAATCTAACATTTTGGAATGTATTTTATACCTGGATGCATGTTTCTGTGTTCCCTCATATGTTCTTTAAAGTACATACATCATAGATTAGAGATCTCTTGGGCTAAAACAGACACTGGAAAACACTCTGTTATAGTTTCAGGCATATATCATATATTTCATATAATACTGGGCTACTGAATTTACTTTAGAGTAGGGTAGGGTTCTTTTTGTAGTTCTTCATGGGATATTTTAAAAACAATAAATGTTCTACCAGCTGGGTTCTTTTAATAGCAGTAGATCTTAAAAGTTTGGGACTGCATTGGGAAAACACAGCGATAATGCAAGGGTGGATGGGTTTTATGGGTACCAATTAAATAACCATGGAATCCAATGTAAATTCTGGTTCATCAAATAGGAAAAATGAAAATAATGATCAAGAATTTAGTTACTATGATGTAGATATTCAGATTCTCTTCTGATTCTCTTCATAGTGATTCTATGAAGAGATCAGCCATTCATTGCTTAATAAGGAATTTACATTGTATCTTTGGATTTCACAGGTTTTTCTCTGATGTTTTATGCATGTCAGAAATCAGAGGAAAAGTGAACATGTTCTTTCCTTATATGTACTGCTGCTTGACATTGTTTTGTTGCTTGATGAACACACATTTTGCTTATCTTTGAAAGTACACTGTGTACATTAATGCCATATCAGAAGTGATGACCTAAGTCTTGCATTTAAAATTTCCCTTTCCTTTCACACTTATGAGTGATTTGCTCATGTAAATAAGTGAGGAAAATTATAGAATTGATTTAACTTAGGTATGACCTATGGCAAACACTAGGCCATGTTATGTGGTCCACTGTAAGGCACCCTGAGAATACTTTGAAATTTCTTACTTATTTGATGTGTGGTCCTTTTTTGAAAAAAAGACTGTCAAACAGACAAAAGTGAATGACAGTTTTATGATGTGGTAAAAATGTTTTTTCCACTTTGATTTCAATACATTTGTAGAACAGTGTACATGACTGCTAGGACTGTGGCATTGGAGTTCACTCAAACAACCTGAAATACAATTTGTTGGAGTTCTTGAGTATACTGTAGTCTATGTGTTTTAAAAAAAATGTGTATTGGTATTGATATGACTTTATAACTTTATTATATCAGTATTGATGTAACATTATAGCAGTGGTCTGTGGCATTTTCCAACTACTGACATGCAGCCTGATTAGATTTGTGTATTGTTTGAAGCTTGTTAGATACGGATCAGTTCTATGTAGAAAGACAATTACATATCTGTCTGAACTAATGTGTGAGAGTAAATAAGTGCATTCTATGTTCTTTATAAGCCATTAAAGTAAATACCAAAACAAAACAAATGTGTTTTACCAAGTTGCTATGTACCAGCATGTTCAATGTTCAATATAAAGAAAAAATCTCCTCATTTTTTCCCCTCCTAATGAATGTTGATTTTGATTAAACATTCTAGCAAAATACAGTAAAATATCTTTAAAAAAACATGCAACTTGTTTTCTGGGCTGATGCAGAAAAGATTATGACTGTGTAATGGAGTCCAATATTGATTGACCTTAGTGGGAATTTGGTAGTTGGAAAATGTGTCTGGAGTATAACACTTTCTTAAAGCTTTGCTTTAAGTGGACATGAAAGTGAATGTAGGTGACCATGAAAGCTCACATTTACTGTGAATTAAAACAGAGGAAAGATCAGGAAAAAAATTTGGCAGTTTATAAGCATATACAATTTAGTTTCTACTGGTGTGAGTGCTCATCATCCCTCTAAGTCTGTACATTATTCTGAATAATATTCGGAAAAAGATGAAACAAAGAGTGAAAGAAGGCATCAATAATAGAAGAAAAGGAAAGGTGTAAAAAAACTGTGTTGTATACAAAAAATATTTAAAGCTCCATTCTTTTCCCAAGAATGACTGTGGTTTAAGGGGCCGATACTCTTATATTCCTTTGTATCTCAGGTACTGCAATGCAGTCAGAGGTGCTTGCACTAGTCAAAGCATCCTCAGGCTTGTTCAGTGACTATTCACATCTATAATTTAGGCTAAGGACTGTTTTGGCCTCTGTGATTTCATAGGGAAGGGCAAAAAAGTTGTGTGAAGCCATAAAACCACCTGTTGTAGCCAAAGCACTGTTATAGCACGGTCATAGCTGTGTTACTGAGGTGTAGGAAAACATTTCCTTTGTTTTGTTCTGTCAGGTAGGGTCCTATTTCACATCCTTCCTTTGTTGCTGTGCTTTCCCCTTATGTCTCAGTTAAACCTGTCTCCCATTACATCCCTTTGTCAAAAAAGGCAAAGAAGGATCAGCAGTGAGGTGAGGGGAAACATGAAACCTCTCTGGATCTCTGCACTGTTTCCTCTGCTTGACTGACAGTCTGTTCCCTAGATGTGGCCTTTGACCCACAAACTTGAAAGAGTTTCCTATCCCTTGAAATATATGAAAGAATTCCATAAGGGGCTTGTTTTTTTTTTTCATTTTTGTTGATGGCTATTTTGATAGACTCTTCTCTGTGAACTTGCTGGGCAAATTTCATTTTCTAAAAGGTTGTCACAAATGTTTTATGTCAACAACCAACAAAGCGGTTCTTAATAAGACAACACAAATGAATGCATGTGCTTGATGCTCCTTCTGTATGAGTCATTCATAAAAGCCTGAGCAATAATTATAATAGGAATGGAGGCATAGTAGTAGATACAAAATGCAAAGAACAAGTTTAGGAGGAAGATGATTTGTTGAACTTCCAGGCAAAGTGAAATAAAAAGAAACCTACCCCTGTAACCAGGAAATGAAACAACAAACAAGATTCTCTTTCAAAGGCCTACCATTATTGCTAATTAAATATTTCAGCCTTGACGCCAAAGGATCTTCTTCATGAAACCAGAACAGACATATGTCATTATTTCTGCCTATTAAGAAGACAGGTTTGTTAATTTTAGATTCACACAATTCACAACGGGAATTCATGGTGTCAAGAAAACACAAGACAAGTGAACCAGATGTTGATTTCTAAATTGATTAATATATCCTTATTATTATGTCGTATGTATGGTGTTTGATGAGATCATAACTTCTTGCATGTTTAAATACAGTGTGGACTTGTCAGGATTTACAGGCTTTGGCAGTGTATTGAATAACATAACTCTATATACTTAATGTGGGGCAAGTCTGAGAAGACTGTTTGGTGGAAGAGGAATTTGTTGGAAGGTCATATCAAGAAGGTAGTGGTCAATGGATCAATGTCCAGATGGAGATTGGTGATGAGTGGTGTCTCAAAGGGGTCTGTACTGGGACTAGGACTCTTTAATACCTTTATTAATCACATAGACAGTGGGATCGAGTGCACACTCAGCAAGTTTGCAGATGACACCTAGCGGTTGACATGCCTGAGGGACAGGATGCCATCCAGAGGAACCTGGACAAACCCAAGAAATGGGTCCATGTGAACCTCATGAGGTTCAACAAGGCCAAGACTAGGGTCCTGCACCTCAGACGGGGCAACTCCTGGTTATCAATACAGGCTGGGGGATGAAGGAATTGAGAGCAGCCCTGCCAAGGAGGACTTGGGGGTACTGGTGGATGAAAAGCTGTACAATGTGTGCTTGCAGCCAACAGGTGGACAGAGGTGATTCTTCCCCTTTATTCTGCTGTGATGAGACCCCACATGGAGTCCTACATCCTGCTCTGGAGCCCTCAGCACAGGAAAGACATAGATGTGTTGGAGTGGGCGCAGAGTAGGGTGACAAAAAAGATCTGAAGGATGGAAAAGCTCTCCTCTGAGGACAGGCTGAGAAAGTTGGGGTTGTTGAGCCTGGAGAAGAGAAGGCTCCAGGGAGATCTTATCATGGTCTTTCAATATATAAAAGAGCTATTTCCAATTAGAGCATTCCATGTCTGTTTTTGCATAGAGACTCAGATTGCCTTAGAAAGTTTCCCATCTACTTTCATTCTGTTTTACTGGTCTTCTCATTTATTTTAATTTCTTTCCTTAACTCACTGCCTTAAATGGCTTTTACCACACTGGCTGCAATTTTTTTGCAAAGTCTTTTACAAACTGTTAAACTAAATCCGAAGTTGTCGTATTCCAGCCCAACCCTGGTTGATGCACTTTGGACAAAATATCTGTTGATTAAAATCTTGAGTTACTTTGTTTTAAAGGACACATGTATCTACACACCAGAAAAATACAAGGAGAATACCCCTCATCTCATTCAAAATGAATCAGAGTTGGCAGACTTCTGTGTCTAATGTTAATTTATGGCACTCAGTGCTAAAATGTAGCCCCTTAAAGACAGTGTAATAAATTAAAACCACTGTCAAAGGCTGAAGACATCAAACTAGAGCAAAATAATATATTGTCAACTCTTAAGTTTGTGTTGTAAAAAGAGTTTCTTTCTTCAGCAAGTTGACAGTAAAAATAGACAAAACTAATATTTTAGGATGTTGTGCCAAAGACCATGTGTGAAAGCCTGCAAGTGTCTTCCTTTAAGCTGTGAGTTATAGCTGTTCAGTCTTGAGGAGTGAGAAATGGCGTATTTCTTAAGGCCCTTAGGACATGCAAGCTATACACTGCTCTTTTTTTGAATGACAATGTGGTCAAACTCTTCAGCCAGCAACATGTTTGTGTGGTTTTTATTTTTTCAGTTGTCTTTTATCTATGATATAAAGTTGCTATTAATATAAAAACTGTCACTCACAGAATGTGGGAAAGGAAGACCAACTGAGACAAGCACTCGACAACAGCTGAAATTGGTATCCTGAGAGAGGTGATAATTTGGTACAACTAATTATAATTTTTCCCATATGAAATAATGTCAGAAACATAATAAATTGTTTTTGCTTTGATAAGGCATATTTTAAAACCTGCAGTCAGCAATGACTTTGTCATATAACCCTGCTGCTTGTTTAAAAGAGAGAGAAGGACCAAACAAAAAATGCCAAAGACTCTGTGCATCTTCTTAGTCATGATTCATTCTTGACCTAACCCTGACCTTGTCACTGATATTTAGAATTAGTTGCTTGTATTAATGGTAAAGAGCTGAGTTTGCAAAGCTGTCCAACTGATATAATTTGAAAGGCTTGTTCTTGAGTTTGAAGAGAAGAGTAGATATACACATTTTTTAACAGCTCTTCCATGTATATTAGGTCTAATGATACCTGGTTTCATATGGATTTGTGTTTAATCTGTTTCTGAGAGTCATTGCTGCTCATCTCCCCCCAGTATTCCCGAGGATATCTGGTGTCATGTGGGTATGTTTTCTGGACAACAACAAGGCTTCAGGGAGAGAGAATGCCTCAGTCCCTGCCACTTTATTCCTGGGGACACTGGCATATGAATCCCTCACTCTTCTCTAGCAAGGTGCTCAGTTCCATATAACTTCAGGACCTTCATTATCTTTCCACTTTTTACTGCTCAGATGAGTTTGGATGCATTTACACTCTGAAGTTAGTGGGTGGCAGGCAGGTATCATGCATACAAACACCTAAAAAATAACGTTAAAAAGTTGTAACTTTATGACTGTGTGTAACAAACTTCACTTCTTGGTCCTTTCTTTCTTTTCTCTAGTATGTCCAGAATCCATAGAAACCTGCTCATAATATCCTAGATTACCTGTTCAACTTTCCTGACTTAAATTTGCACTCTATTTGGCTAGAAATATTCACCTGTGCAAAATTATGCATGTATGTTAGTTTTTAAAGGATCAAGCCTCCTGATAAAAAGATTCATATAACTGATGCAGTCCTTAAGACCTCTGAGGTCTCTCTGCTTCCTGCAAATTCATGGAATTATTTGCTTTAAAATTGTAGGTCAATTGACTTCTTTTTCTCTATTTAAATTTCTACCAGCCTTGCTATAAATCATTCTGGATGATTGATCAGTTTATACTTTTGTGTCTTTGAGCTCTGCTATTTCAGGGCTCTATATTACTTGGAATTACTATAACTAAATAATAAATGTTCATATCATTCTAGATGAACAATCAGTTCTGTAACACTGTCGATAAAAAAAATAAAAGTTTTATGTTTCTGGCTTAACATCAGCTAAGCATCTGGGGTTATGTATCTGGAGTCGTAGCAGAATGCTCACTTGTGTGCAAAAATTTATTTAATAGATGTTTGTCTCGATTATCATAAGCTTTATACAGTCTTTTTACTCTAGGACTATTTCTGAATTTACCTCTGGTAATGTTCCAGCAATAAAAAGTGTTATGAGGAGTGTCTGTAACAGGGATTATATAGTAAAGTGATGCAAGAATTATATCAAAATCATTATTTTCTTCTCTAAAGTAATCTTCTTAGGAACACGCATCCTTTGCCACCCTTTAAGCTTGATATTGCATAGCTGCACATTTTCTGTAGTTTGCAGGCTAGTGTCAATTTCTGTATCTTTTTCCCCTCTTGACATTTACTAACTTGTGATTTTATGCTGTCTTGGAAACTAACCTATTTTTATACATAGCTTTTTTTGACACTCAAGAAATCACACATATTTAACTACCTCACAGGCTTATTACTGAATTCATTATTTTCCCTTTGCATTACAAAATGCCTCTTGCCTTATTCATTGTTGGTCTCCTGGGAATAAGAATGCTTTACGTGGTAGATGTTCAGGCCAGAAAGTCATGACTTTATGACACTGGCAATGTAGCACATTTTTACAAAAGCAAGATGGTACTCTGGAGCCTGGTATTTTTAGCCTAGTTTCTAAAGCCTTTCAGTCCTCTTGCTTCCTTTCAAATGATCAATGTTTTCATGAGAGAGCTATCATGTAAAGAACAGCAATAGTCTTATAAAGCTAGAAAGATGTCTGTCTTAACCTGTGCTATTTTTTGAGGGGTATCTCCCAGTCACAAATATGCCAGATTTTCAGCCTTTCCTACATCCATACAAACAACATAAAACAAGAAAAGGTTAGGTTTTATGGTATTTGCTGTATAACAGCAAACAACTTTTTTTTTTTTTAAATATGATTGGAGTCCCCCAAATGCAAAAGGAAATTAGAAATTCAATGTCTCTTGTTTAAACCAAAATCATAATGCCTTTGTCCATGCCTTTTTTGTTCACATTAGATACATTCAGAATGAAGCTTAGCATCATGGTGGCAACTGAGTTTGCGTTTATAGTCAAAATGGGAAGCAATGCCTACACTGACTGCAATATACAGATCCAGGACCATCTGTCTTGTGTCTGTCTTTCCTGTGCTTGTGAAACATTGTGTACATTTCCTACATACTACAATTGCTAAGTAATGCAAGTTGCTGAGCTGTTTCTTTCCTTCTCCCTTTCTCATTTTTCCTTCTTTCCACCTGTTTTTCTCTTCCTGAAGGTTTTTCCATTTAAAACAGGTGTTGAAAACACTCATGTCATGAGTTGTGGAAAAAGATTTGACATGTAAACCACAAAATTTCATTGGAACACTCTAACTTCAGTTCCAGATTTCATCTATACTGTTTATGAAATTTGGAGCAAGTCCTTCTTGGATGTCCTTCACAGAGAACAGGGAATTAAACAGTTTTACTACTAATAAGCTGAGGCAGTTGAGGAATGCTAAGGAATGCCTGCCAAATAAATCAGTGATGTTCATTTGCTACTTTGACATTTGGAAACTTTAACCTAGCTTTTCTCTTCTACTTCCTTTTTGAGGATGGTGATGGTACTCTGGAGTCTGGTATTTTTAACCTAGTTTCTAAAGCCTTTTAGCCCTCTTGTTTCTTTTCAAATGATCAATGTTTTCATGAGATATAAGTTGAGTAGCCAAATTACTTCTCTACTTCGTATGGAGGTTCAGTTGCCACTGACTAACAGTAGTCATGCTACTAGTCAACACATAATATTAAAAGAAAATGACCTGAATAAGCACTGAAGGAATTAAACGGTTTTCTTCATGCTTTTATTGCTTATTCCACAATGCTCAACCTTTATAATGTTAATTGATAACTTGTATCTCCTACATATATAAAGTACACTTCACCTAAAAGTCTGAGCTGTTTTTTTTCAGAAAGAAATAGATTCTCTGCTTGCCAGGTATCTAAACTGAACGTCAGCTTTCCAAAATTTTCTCAAGCCCCTTTCTGTGTTAAAATAAAAGCACCCTCATTAATTCCTCACATGAAAATCCAGAACGGTATTATGAGACTTACAATTTGTAGACCTTATCCTATTTTTATAAAAAAAAAAAAGTGTCAGCAGAAACATATCAGGCAATTGCAGAAGATACGTGAGGCAGGCTGAAGAATGGAAAGCTGAACTCTGTTTCCTCTGAAGTGTGCCTGTTGTGTTTTGCTTGGTGAATGGCGCTAATGACGATACAGCTGTGAATTTATACTCATCCTTCTGCCATGTGTACCCCTTCTGCATATGTGCACATACACTCACACACCACGCCATGCACCCCACCCTCACTCAAATTGCAATCCCACTTCAGCTATTTCCCTGTTTTTCTAGTTTGTTCTTTTCCTAGAAAGAAGATGTGGAACACTGACTCTTCCCAAGCTGAGCCAGTGACTATGTTTCATTTGGTATTTTCCCATCTCACCCTGGAACCACATGCATATAAGAAGCAAATGGTTCCTGCTAGCACTAGGAGGGCAGCTCGTCTTCCCTTGTTCTTCTTTCTGTCAATGACAGCTCTCCTTTATGCTTTCTCTCTGTCGTCAGGACAGATTTCCGGCTGCTGGGGTCTCATTTCGCATTGTCACTGTGAGTTCATACGGCTGGCCATTGTGTCTCCCCTTTCAAAACATGACTTATGCAACAGATCCTGGACCTGATATGAAGTCGTGTCTCCATATCAGGTCCCAATATGAACCTGGCATATTGTCAATTTGTTTATTTTAAAGTACTAAAGGAAGAAAATACAGTATCACACATTTTTGCATATGGTAGTTAAAGAAATGCTACATGGAAAAAAGACAGAGCTACTTCTGTTGGATTTCTTTTTCATAAAGACACAAGTGAAAATCCCACAGATGCACTAATTTGTACCAGATTTATGGCTGAATTTTGGTAAATCAACCTATGTGTGTAAAGACACATGTAAGTGTGTTACATTTTGATTTTCACTTTTTAAGCAGTAACTGTCAATAGAGCCATTTTAAATACTCTCTTTCTGTAGTCTGGTGTACTTTAATGGCTATGCCACAGAACTTTAGTTTTTACTTTAATAGTTATTCCTGTTTTCCTGCTGTGGTTATATACTGAACATTAGAAATTATCTGCAGAGAGAATTAGAGGGTGTAAGTGTGATTGTCTGAGTCACGTAAATGCCAAAAGCTTTTTGTGACATTTTTCAGGCTTTAAAAATGGAAATATGTTATTTGCACATTGGCTCCTGATGGAATATGACACATTGCAAGCATGCCGTGAGTTTAAGTTTGGGCTTTAGGCCATTAGGGGCTGTGTATATGGGGACTGCGTGCTTCTAGAAATAAAGGCAATGAACTGCTTTCTGCATGGACATCCCTTGTTGATGAGCCAAAGAAACTCCATCAGGACAATGAAAGCTAGTAAGATTTATGGACTTGCTGGAGCCTGTTATCCAGAATCAAACCTTATGGAGCGTAATTCAGACTTGATGTAACTTTTGTCTTTTCTCCCAGATGAGTTTCAACATCCTTGTATTTGCCTATGAAATATTAATGTTTTCCAGTACAGTCAGTGTTTAAATACAGAAATTTCAGCTGAATTATATTTCAAGTTCATAAAAAAGAGCACCATACTCTTAAATCTATGATCTGTAAGAACTCCACATCCTCCAATGCCTGAATATTTTCACTTAAATAAGTCCCAAAAGATTTTTTTTTTACTTATTGTGTTACCTATCTTGCTGGAGAGCATGCATGTAAGAGAGAGTTTTCCAGGTCTGTTTTTCTGCCTCATCCAGGCCTTCCTCAAAATCCTGATGGAAACCACAGAGGATGACACTTAAGCACTTGTTCATGGCAATTCTCAGAAAGAAGAAGACAGGTAGCATTCAGTAACACTCACATTTAAACATTGGACCCAGCCCCTGAAATTTTATATCAACTATATACTTACAAGATCCCAGATTTCTTGTCTCTGGACATATCACTGGTGAGGCTTGCCTAAAATTTTATTGCTGTTTGCCTTTACAATTTCTCCTCTTCATAATTACAATGTGGTATGGGCAAGAGGGTAAGTGATGCATTCATGGTTCTTTAGCCATATTAATTTTCTGATATCTAGAAAGGAGGAGCATTGTCTGCTCAAATGCACTATCAGAGCTGATGGGTATGGGTTGTTGATGGGTCATATATATGATGAGCCCAGTGCATGTCAGCAACTAATATTAAATGTTCTCAACAGACCTCAGGATTAGCATGTGAACATGAGATTTGCCTAGCAAACACATCTGTGATTTCGAAACAAACATCCTTTGAGGTCTTTTATACATTTTAATAAGTTTTTCTTGCCTGTTTTTATTTGGTAAAAAGGAGCTAGACTAGTGTAATGTCTCAATACGAGATATTTCATTTTCAGTTGGTAGAATGGGATGACCTTGGTTGGATGCCAGGTGTGACCTTGATTGGATGCTAGGTGCCCACCAAGCCACTCTATCACTGCCCCTCCTTAGCTGGAGAGGGGAGAGAAAATATAACAAAAGGCTTATGGGTAGAGATAAGGACAGGGAGATCACTCAGCAGTT